>NC_051235.1:18316995-18616995 GCF_015220715.1 Pygocentrus nattereri | reverse complement strand
ATGCAGTAGCTTGGCAGAAGGCTCTCTGAACAGGCTTCTGTTCAGCTCCTGTTTCTAAGAACTGCTGGCAGAGTGCCTTCACTTCTTAAACACACACAGTTCCTGACGCAGGCCTGAGCCCAGCCCACACCTGCAGGCCTACTGACACAGCAACTCACAACTGCGGCTGCACAGTGCGAGTCTGCTTTGTGGATGAGCATTTTAACCAATTTTTGGTCATTTGAATAGCTACCCATTTACATAAACAATAGGTCAACTAAACACACTAATTCCACAATGAATTAAAGGTTGCAGTAATTAGCATGATGTCATCTTCATAAAGCTAAGCAGTGCCTTTTGTTGCTACTTCATGCTAGCAACATTAGCCTTTTTGACTGAACTGTTCCAGTTCCAAGAGAATACTTATATAGTTATGAATAAGCGCAGAAGGACAACCATTCATCTATTAGCTGATAGTTTCGCTGTTTTAGTGGGTTATTTCTGCGTTTTTGTGTTCTGTATGTATCCAATCACACGATACCAGTTACAGATGAGACAGAAGAGGACAGCAGATGTTCCACTCACATAGGAAAAGATATTCAAAGAAAAATAAGTGAAAAAAGTTTCCCAAACTCAACTAATAAACATACATAAAACAGGATTCCTAACAACCATGCAAGAACTAGCTGACCACCAAAACTGTCAGCACCAGATTAATGCTACTGAAAGGGTGGGCAAGGGAAAATAAAGTGTTACTCTTGCTTGCGATCTCAAAAAATCCACAAGTTTTTCTGCCTGTCCTTCCACTGTGGGAAGACAACTCAACTTTATGAGCCTGAAAGGATGCACAGCTGTCAAGAAGCCATTACTGAGAAACGGAGAGCAAAGAAGTTGCCTGTATTCTCAGAACAATAAACTGGCAAGCGCAGACTCCAGACCTCAACATCACTAAATGTGGGATTATTTGGATCACAAGAAGCAAAAAACCCAACCAACTTCTAAAACTGAACTTTGGAGATGTTTGCCAGAAGCACAGAATAAAACAACTTTGAAGCAGATTTCCCAAAAGACTGAACACACTGAAAAAAGATGTGGAGGCTTCTGTGTAAGTTTCTGTTAAAATGAATATAAATTAATGGTTGTTTTGACTGTAAATTAAATAAGCGAAGGGTGGTCACTGACTTTTACACGGTTTGCCATTTTGCTTAATGTGAGATGCAATATTAGAAACTAGAAGCCACATATTCTCTGCGGTTATACAAAACACACTCATGTAAAAAGGCACTAAAACATAAGATGCTACAGGTTTTTCTTCCTGTAAATTCGAATTCTCATGCTCATGGCCAGTGTGTATGTGGTGTGATTGAATGAATGGGAGACACAGACTGAGAGACAAAGCGTGTACGTGTGTGCACTCGTGTCTTATCGGTCGATGCTGGATGCTGTGAGTCGATCAGACAGTGAGCTGAAAGAGTACAGCTGGGATTCATTCTAAGGTCATTTTCTCTCTGCTCTAACTGGAACAGTCTGCCTAGTGCACAATTTACATGCAAGCTTTTTCCTTGTGCTGCAAATCCCTCTTGTTTGTAAACGCTGGCTGCTTTGCTTTTAACACCTTGAAGCTCAGTACCATTCATAATCACAGGATCTGATATGCAGCCTATGTCCCAGTGCGGCTGAGCCAGGGCCAGCCTCGCAGCGCCGCAGCCGGTTACATCACTGACAGGCTGCGGACGTCCGCTGTGCTGCCCAACGGCGGCCTTAGCCAACAGGAACGTATGTTTGCTTTCTAAATAAAGCCAGCTGATTAAGGCATCCCATGGTGTGATAATATTACAGGATAAACAAAGCCCAGACGGCAGGGTGAGCCAACGCCTCAGGTCCAGTTGGTCCGGACCGTGTCTGTCACGGATGGACTACAGCGGGATGCTCTCAGTTCTGTCTCTACTGTAACTGCCTTTTAGTGCCTACTGTAGCACCACTTGCAGTGCAGAAATCATGAAAACTGATAAATTTCACATAAAGTTGACACTGCAAATTAATGAAAGCCTGAAAACAAATCAAAACTAATAAAAAAACACAGAGCAATGGGATATATACTGATTCACAGACAATTATTTATCCCATGGATGTCTAGAGTCATTACTGTTTGATATACTATTAACACAATCACACAAACACATAGTTAATTAATTTTTACTGAGGATGCACTGACGGAATTTTGGACAGATGCCAACATCCAATATTTTTCATGTACATCTCTGCGAATGCCGACACATTTATTTAAAACATGTTGAATGTGAAACACACAACACTCACTTAAAAAGCATTAGACATGCAGTTAAACATATGAAGACATTTTAGCACAGTAACCCAGCATCATCGGAACGTCCTGATCTTTCACAATACAATTAACATGTCATCATATAACATAACATCATAGTCTTAACATCCAATGTAATAAACCTCACTTTGTATCCGCTTCCGTATGGTTTACTAATATGAATTTAACCAATCAAGACTGGGTTTTCCAAAATCATCTTAGCACAAAAAAATCTAGTGCATATTGTTATTTTTCATGGGTCTGCCATTAACAGTAGCTCTTTTGTAAAGAACAAAATGTTAAGTCAGATTATTTAGACATTTTGTTCTCATGTGCACTAAGAAAAGCACACTCTGACGCTGAACTCTTTCATTTGGTCTGCACTATAAAAAATGTGTTCCCATCAGCAGTGAACTGAAGCAGGGCTCACTTGAAAGCAGACCAAAAAACTGCTTTTTGCTGGACGATGGTTCAGTTTTGTCGCAGAACAAAGAATATGGGCGGAACGTTCATACATCACAAAAAAGTTCAACAGGTTATCGGCAAACAAGGTAGATGTAAAAGAGCCCTGAGCTAAGAAACATTCCAACATATCCAGTAAATTCATATATTGGCATAACCAGTAACATGTGGACAAGTGCATTAGTTTAGGTATCATGTAGGATCCCAGTCAAACTGGCCAATTTTATTAGCCTTTTTCTATTAGTCCAAAGTTTACAGTGTGTGTGCTAAATCAACTCATGAAACACACTAGCACAGTTCCAGTACTTTCTATTAACCATAGTTACAACATAACATGATTGGATCCTTTCCTATTAAAAAATGAAAACCAGATAATGTGCAACTTGGGAGAAGAGGAAACCAGCTATTTAGCACAAAGAGTCATATATAATTATGGTATGATCAAATCAAATCAAATTTATTTGTATAGCGCTTTTTACAACGGATGTTGTCACAAAGCAGCTTTACAGAATTTCGGAAAAGACAAAGTTTTAACAGGACTGTAAGAATGTACAAAACCCCCCCCGGTGAGCAAGCCAGGGGCAATAGTGGCAAGGAAAAACTCCCTGAGAACTGAGGAAGAAACCTTGGGAGGAACCAGGCTCACCAGGGGGGGGGCCCATCCTCCTCTGGTCAAACTACCTACAAGTGACATTGTGGTACAGGCACAGCAGCAGTATTCAAATTCATTCATTTACCTGCCTCACATTATTTACACCAAAAAACTGCAACACAGGACCAAAACACAAATACTAAATTGTCGGATTCTCTGAAGTAGAAATCTGCCATTTCTGATTTTGTCCAATTCTAACTCTGAATCCCTAATAATAAAATTTTCAGTTCAAAAAGAAAAATTACATGTCTGTTTATGTTTAAAAAGAAAAATTCATTTTTCATATTTTTTTCTGTGCACCACAGAGCCCACAATAAACCCTGTGACAAAATATTCTCATTTTAGCACAGTCTTCATCTTGCTATGTCTGACACCAACAGCCCCTCAAGTACAGAGCAAGAATACTCACACACACACACACACACACACACACACACACACACACACACACACACACACAGTCCTACGGTACATCAATTACTTGAATGTGTCTGACAGAAGCCCAGCATCACAAAGGGAAAACACCTCTTTTAAGAAAAGTCATAAAAATATGTTCTACGTTCAGCACAACTCAGATAGAGAAAGACATGATTCTATAAAGACCCTCACCTCACACACTGACAGGATGCCCCATACCTCCCTCCACCCTCTGTGTGTGTGTGTATGTGTGTGTGTGTGTGTGACACATGCTTAATTACACAACAGTCCAGAAGGCAAATTGTGTAAGGCTGCCTCAGGGACGGTGAGAAAGGGAAGGAAATGAGGCAGTGGCCCAGTGGAGAATGACAGGATCTTACACACTGTGACCATTCACCCTCAAACCTCAAAATCATGCCACTCTTTTACTATTATTACATTACCGGCATTTGGCTGACGCTCTTATCCAGAGCGACTTACAATTTGATAATTTTTACACAAATGGCCTAACTGCATGTCTTTTGGACTGTGGGAGGAAAACGGGGAACCCGGAGGAAACCCACGCAGACACGGGGAGAACATGCAAACTCCACACAGAGAGGACCCCGGTCGCCCGGCCGGGGAATCGAACCCAGGCCCTCCTTGCTGTGAGGCAACAGCGCTACCCACCACGCCACCATGCCGCCATATTATTATTTTACTATTATAGCGCAGGTACAGCTGTATGCAGCGGTTTGACCATGATATGTTTTAATCATTCTCTAAGCGCATCCTGTACAGAGGACCAATTCAAATATGACTTTTTTTTTTGCAAATTTTTATTTGCTTTTATGAGTTTAACATTAAATAAAAAGAAAACATTAAATATAAATTATACAATGTTTTACCACAGGCCACATCATCTTATGTTTTATATATATGTTTTTCCAATATGTTAAATTCAGCATATAAACAGTAATTGTGTTCTCTGTAGAGAATGTGTTAACCCCCCCCCCCCCAAAACTATATATAGTTTAGCAAACTAAACACAAAAACACTGCATTTTTTTTGTTGCTATTTGTTTTAAGTCTACATATTAATATAGTAGTTATGAATTTTATAGCTCTGAGTAAAATTAAACAAATGAAACTTCCTTTGAAAGCGGCTTAAATTATTAAGTGTTAAACAACAAGAGTTTTTCATCCGTTGAAAAGTTGCTGTTTAGAAGACACAAAGTCCTTATCATTCATAAATCAGTGGTATAATATTAGACAGGTTGATTAAAAAAAGATTCATCCAATTTCATGAAGTGGAGAACGCGAAACGATTTCTGCTCAGGGGTCTCCAGCTCCTCACTGCCTGAAGGGAGCCATCTTCCAATGACAGTCAGAAACATCTATGACCCCCTCTCTTTCAGTTGGTATGTGATTGGTTCCTAGGCGCCTCATGGTTGTAAAAATAAGACATTTTGAAATCGGATGAATCTTTTTGAAACACTAGGTATTTATAAACTACAATTCCAATCAATTTCAAATGATTTGTACTTTTCGCTTGATCACCCTGTCTACACCACACTGGTAAACTGATGCAAGAGGACGAACTCATATCATCATTGTGAGGAACAAAACTTTTTATCTCTAAATTGGCAACTTTATAGGACACAAAAAACATATTCTTAACTTTCAATGGAAGTTAATGTTAATGTATGAATTTCTATTAGTCCATCATGATTTTTTCCTGACAAAATGCAACAAAATTGGACAGAGACAGGAATGGCACATCCAAGAATCCTTGGATTCTACCACACAAATACACCCCATCCCATAAACTAAACTGAAAATTAAAATATCTTAAAAATCCCCCAAAGTAAAATAATAAAAATGTGTCTATGAAACTATAATTCAGCGGTATATTAAACATCTGGCAAAGTTTGAATAAAAAAAAAAAAAACGGAAATATAATAAAGCATTTGTTAAAAACTGTTGATCAGTCATATCTGTGAACTGCCTGGGCATGGTCCAATACACCTTGACATAGTTCAGTTATGCCTGTTAGCTTTTGCTTGGTTGTTAGCTTTCTCTCTCAAAGTTTGATTCAAGTACAGCAAAACACAGTTTTGTTAAAGCTGTGTGGGCTGGGCAATCCCATCAGCCCTGTGACTGGTAAAGATACTGCTTACATAAGCTTTACCCAAGATTAGGATCACCTAGTTTACATCCAAAGAGGAGAGTTTTGTAAAATCCATTGGTCATTTATTAAACAAGGGAAACTTGTTCACAAGCCATACTTTGTACATGTACATTGTGTAGCTACAAGAGCAAGACTGACCTATGCAGAAAGAAAACAGATTTAGGCTTTCTGGGTTTTAAATATCTAAAACACGAAAATGCACTGCTACTCCTTACTTTGCTGCACCAAAACACAGGACTAATTGACAGTGGATAAACACACGGTTCAAAGAAACAGGTACGTGTCTGTAGTTCTATAAATGAATGAAAACCCACTGTAGACATTAAATGTCAGGCTTTCCAAATGACCTTAAATGATTTTAATTTGCTGTTTTGAACTGATGGTATGCTAAACTTGCATCTTGCTCCTGGGCCAAATACGAGGCTCTCAAATGAGCACCACCGTCTCTGCCAAATGTGGGTGAAGATTCTCTAGGGTGGGACTGGGGACCTTTCTATTTTACCTCACTACGCAGGAGGGGGCAATGGGTGTAACTTACAGAACAGGCAATTAAATCATAATTATAAGGGCCAGAGATGAGTTTCAACTAATTCAACACGATTCACTGCCTGCCAAGTTAATCACTGAGTCTGTCAGCGGTGAGGGTGGGGGATTTTAGGTCGGGGTTTTTTTTTTTCTTTTGGGGGGGTTTGGGGTGAGGTGGTAGAGTTGGGGTATGCAAACATTTTACGGGTCACTATATATTCATGTTGGGAAATCACATTACCAGGGTCGTGACTTTAACTTTTCTGTGCCAACAAAATAAAATGTGAGTGCTGTTTGTTAAATCGAAGGAGTAAACATGCAGGGCTTGCATAGAGGCAGATGTCCTTGACATCCATAAACCCTGCTGTATAAGCATTATTTCATATACAAGGCTATAGCTGCATATTCCTAAGGACAACAATTCATGTTGTAACGTTTATCATGACCTCAATATGATATGAAGCACTTTCAGATAAGGACAGATAAGGTTACCCATTTAGCTTTTTAGTAGCCATCAGGTCAGTCAATTGTTTCCTGGTTTAACTGTTCCCAGCCATAATTAGTAGCAAACAACAGCACAAAATAACTACAAACAAACTTTCACAAAACTCTCCATATCATTTCTAAATAAGTCCACAGCTAAATGAACTACTTGAACTAGTTTAAATGCTATCCTTGCTGTCCTAGATTTACATTTTTTTTTATTGGTACAAATCAATGAAAATCAACAGCAGAGCATGCTTTACCCCGCTGTGAGTTCACATGAGGGCAGATGTCAGAGAGCACTTTTCACACTGGTGTGTTGAAGAACTTCCCAGCTAAAACATAAGCTAAGAGAAATTAAGTGTTGCCACTTTTTACATTTAACATTTTATTTGTCTCCAATATGTTCAAATGTTACATATTATGTTTTACAAATAAATGGAATCTATGGGCTAAAATTTGCCCAAAAAAGTGTGTTTTTCTATAATATGCTAACATATTTTTCCTAAGAAAATCAACAATACACGTAACTTGATCTGGTGTGTTCAGATTTTGCATATGACTGTACATAACTGAAGCACTAGAGCATGGAAAAATGTGATAAAGTAGTAATTGGAGACAGTGCTGATCTGAAACCAGGCATCAGGCTGCTATTAGCAGAAATGTTAGATCAGATATAGGAGGGAAAAAATAAGTCTGGCACAATCTGATAACAAATCTATCCTGAAATGGCACAGACTAACATTGTGTGATGTGATGTTAGTTGTGTATTTCTTCCTGTGGGATAGTAGTGTTTGAGTAGTATAAGCAAGATGGCATGCTTAATTTTGTCAATACAAAAAAAGTTAAATTTAGTCGTATTTAAAGAAGATTTGGAGAAGATAATAAATAAGATTTTAAAGAAGATACTGGCTACATGGTCGCTGGTTTCCCTTACGAAAATTTTCGTAGCTGGTGGAAGATTAGTGTTAAGGTTTCAATACAGTAATGCAAAAGAAGAAGTGCTATGATGCTATTGTGCTATCTCTAATGCTAATGCTAATCATCAACACTGACCAATCCTGTTGAGCATGTTGCAGCAAGGCTGTTCACTTGCCTACGTTGTGGCAATTCTGAAAAACTGGCAAAACAAAGATTCCTGTTTGGCAGTAATTTGGATTTTGCCCCAGATTTACCAACAAGTGACATTTATGTATAATGGGGCAGTTGTGGGCTGGAGGTTAGGGAACCGGTGACCGTAAGGTTGCCAATTTGATCCCCTTGGCTGACAGTCAGAAGTGCTCTTGAGCAAGGCACCTAACCCCCAATTGCTCCCCGGGTTCCGTAGATAGGGCTGCCCACTACTCTGGGCAAGTGTGCTCACTGCCCCCTAGTGTGTGTGCTCATTAGTGTGCATGTATGTGGGTGTTTCACTGCACGGATGGGTTAAATGCAGAGGTCTAATTTCACAGTGTGCAAACACAGTGACAAATGGTTGTTAATTCTAAATGCTTTGATTCGCTTGGTACTGGAACCATATGAGCCAGAGATGGATTTTGTGTCTGATGCTCCACATTCTAGTCTCCTTCTTGTTCCTTGTTAAAATGTGAGAGTTCCATTCCCTGCGCTGTAACATGGCACAGGCAAGCTGATGCAGAGCAGTCTGTGCTGGCTTCAGTTACACTAAATTTAAACTAGACAAATGCCACACATATCTGCTCGTGCCTCGCCCCAGGAAACAAATGACTCCCACACACACTTGCCATGTTAGAGTCATCTCTACACACAGTAATCTATCTTATACACTCTGACCCTGGGGTCTACTAGGTGAGGGGAGTCTAGTATGGCACATAACCTTACATAGGTCAGGTCATGCGCTAAATAAACTGTTAAACAAAAACATGTAATAAACTAAAGTTCACAAATGGACCTGCAATGGCCACTGGTCTTCAAGCCCTCTAACACAGCATACTGTGTTTATGAGGGACAAAAGTATTACAGAAATATTTGTCAAGTAAAAGGTTGAAGTTGGCGTGTACGCTAACACTAATGCTCATATCCAAACCCACCCATTAGTGTTGTCTTCTCAATCACACCACACTACTAACTGTAGGTTAGCACAAGCCTATAGCACCACTGCATCTTTTCAGACTGCCATGGCCAACCGCAACATCACTGGACAGCTAAATGCGTTCCAAAGAGAACGCTAACTGCCAATTCTGTTACACTGACCAGCAAAAGCCTGAGATGGCTAGCATGGGGAAGGGCAGGGCCATCCTAACCAATCAGATAAAGCGATGCCAATTATGCTCTCCTGGACACCCAGCCAGGTAGCACAACACTTTAAACTGGCAACTCAATGTTACATATCTTACGTCCATCCTAAATTAATTAGGTTAAATAGCACTTTCCCCCCCCAATTGTTCCCCAGTTTAGCTGTAGCCAATTCCACTCACCGATCTCCCTCTTTAAGCAATGTTAACAACCTGGGAAGGTGAATGGTAGCAAGTTTTCTAAGTCTCTCAGCTTTCTTGGATGTCATTAACACATCATCTCTGGACAACTGAACATGCTTGGAGGAAAATATTAACTGCTAACAGTTAGCTAACAGAATCCTTAGGGGCTAAAATCTCAGAGTGATAGAAGGTGACTCCACCCATCCAGACAGAGCAAGGCCAATAGACTTGTAAGACCATCTTATCCTCTGGTGTTTTTGCTCTTAACGTTTAAGCAAACTTAGTACTTTGTATGGTTTGGTCATTTTTGCCATGATTTGGTAGATCTTGCAGTAGGTTTTAAAAATGGAGTGTTCACTCTTTAATAGCCTATCAATAAAATGAGTAAAGGTTGCTGTGTGACGTAGCCTAATGACTGCCGTTACTGTAGCCGTAGCCTATTATTATAATACTAATATAATAATAGGATTTATTTTTATTATAGTTTGGCATCTAAATGATTTGAGCTCAGGTTAATGTTTTGTGGAGAAAGGTGTTCTGTGCGTGGCTGGTTGCAGCATGGCTTTCAGTTTAACAAGAACAACTATGGATGGAAAAAAATTGCTCCCTCGGAAAACCGGAAGTGCTGGTGGCTGATATTAGGGGGCCGCCATCATTCTAGTGATACTAGTGTCAAAGTAAACTAAAACGTTATTATTGAAAAAACTCTTTTCTCATCATGTCAAATGACTCTTGGACATTAATCTACACATGTATCTCTCCCAAAAAACACTGATTTGGGTGAGTAAAATGCTTTTATTTATTTACAGTTAGCTTAGACTCCCGATGTTTTGTTTTGAGGTGGTCGATAACAGGGGTACCTACGCTAACAGTATTCAGACACCAGCTAACAAGACGTGAGGATTTCTCTATTCTATCGCAGCAGTTTGAGGGGTGGATCGCAATATACTGTATCTGATGTTCGCTGTGTAAAAACATTAACTGCAGTGTGAGTCCTCTTTTTAGGTGCGTTTAAACTGAAATCAGACAATCAGTTTTGTCTTGTTTGATCTACAGTATCAATTCGCCATGCTGTACGAGTGATGGAGCGCTGCTTCAAGTTAGCCAGCTGCTGAAAGCAGCTAGCATGGGAAGCTAGGTTAGCATTCTCGAACTCTCAATGCCACACACAGGGCATCCTCAGATTCCTTTCGTTTAAATCAGGGCTGCAACTTGTATTATTCCACTGCTTTCTTTCACTTTTGTTGCTTGTGAATGCACTTGTAGTAAAATCTGTGCTGTTAGTTGTGGGGAGCAGACATGATTTACCGCTGCTAAAGCTAGTGTTAGGAAAGGGGTGAGTTCACTGTAGGACAGTACAGTTACACCACTGATCTAGTCACTCACACTTGGTCACTGGAGAACCGATCGCCTATCACGTCAATCAAAGGGGGAACATATAACCGCATGTCTCAGACATTGCTGAAGTATATTTGGCGACACACTCCCCTGTCGAAAAACTTGGAAGTGCGCCCTCTTGCAGTGAAAGCAGAGTAATGTCGCTTTCCTTGCAGTAGAAAACGCAACGGCTGTACCTAGAACGTGGAAGTGTGAGGATGCTCTATTATATCAAACATTTATTGAATACTTCTTATCGCTCCTTCGAGGAAAGTTACATCGCAATAATTAATGTTATCATTTTATCGCCCAGCCCTACTTTTGTCTATTGTAAAGTGATGAATTTTCTGACATTAAAATTGTCCACGCATTGAGCAAAGCATAGATTGGTTAACTTGGTATTGGTTAGAGGCCTCATCTGCACATGGCTTATCTGCGATATCAGTACTGCAAAGGCCATGCGAATGATTAGCCAACAATATATGGGCAGCCTCAGTCTGTCTAATCTATTAAACAGAGACATAAATACATGTGGACAGACACTCTTTGTTGGGTTCACCAGCTTTTTGGAGCTAAATAAATTGCCTTGTTCCTTCTATATACTCAGTGTTGCAGGGTGCTGGTTCACACGTTTGGGTTAAATGTTAACAGAGTCGAGTGAGGGGCCTGAGTGAGTCAGCATGTACCCGTGTGTTTTCAAGCCCAGAGCACAGTGTGTTGTCCCCATTTATCGCTGCCTAAACAATGCCTGAGTCACTAACAGCTGAGAAGCAGGCTACATTATCCGCCTAGTCATAGTTGTCTAATGAAGCTGTCGTCCACTGAACACACAGTATGGCATTATTAAGAGTTACATGGACAACACTGCTTATAGAGGTCATACACACACACGCTGGTCCTTTGTATTTAATTAAACAATATCTGACTATGTATATACATTTTAATGTAGTTGAGCTGTTATGATTTACTTTCCTTTGTACATTTGCTCACATGTCTCATAGTTACCCTGAAAAGCTCATCATTATGTAGTGCAGGTCTAATAAAGCTGCTAGAACAGGACTTTGGTCTGTCTTTATACTTCTCAACAATATCTGGCAGTATCTCTCTTTGGATTCATACATTTTAAAGTAATATACACTGTTATCAAGACTTTATTTCAACATTTGCTCACATGTCTTATAGATAGCTTGTGCAGAGCTTCATTTCATAGCACAGGTATAAATAAAGCAGCTAAAACAAGACTTTGGGGTTTCTAATATCTGACTTTGCACAAATATTTTTTTAAATAGTATAAGCTGGTATCATGATTTAGTTTCATTTAAACTTGAAGTCCAAGATCATTTTATATATAGATGTACACACACACACACACACAGATCTTTTCAATATAATTCTCAACAATATTTTATTTTATTCTGGCAAAATTAGTTTGAATGTAGTTTATAATATCACCTTTTTTTTCATCTGTAAAGCTTGCATATTTCGGAGCTACACTGATAAGTTTACCAGTACATAGTACAGGTCTAAATAAAGTTGCTAAAACAGGACTTTAGACTTTCTATGTGCTTCTGAATACCAGCTTGCAACATCTGACTTTTGATATATATTCAGATGTTTTAAAGTAGTATACGCTGTTATCATGATTCAGTTTTATTTGAACATTAGCATGTCTTATAGAAACTAAGCAAAGTTTATCACTTCGCAGGAGATGTCTAATACAGCTTAAACACGACAATATATTCAACAATATCTGACTCTGGCTACATACGTTCTAGTGTGATATAAACCATTATCATTATTTTGTTATTTGTCTATTTGCTTGCACGTCTCACTGTTTCCCTGTGAAGCTTATTATCATGCAGTGCAGGTCTAAATAAAGCTGCCTGGCTGAGATGACCTGCCCCCCCCTTCGCTCTGACCTACAAGCCGCTACACACTCACATACACATACACAAACTCCTAGGCTCGTCTGAGCGTTCGCACTCACCTGGGGAAGTAGCACACAGCATTCTTGTTCAGCTGTGCGGCTGCTAATGGGATGTGAGCTGACGGGACCGTCCTGTTTCGAGGGGGCCAGAGGACCGAGCGTCTGCCCTCTCCTGCTCTCGCCGTGGCTGAAAATAACCGGCCCTGAGAGCGATGTAATTTCAGTCTTTCCCACGACTGAGACAGCCGGCCAGTGGGGCAAGACGTGAGGCTAGCACTACCTCTCCAAACAGGGCAGGCTAAACATTCACTGGCCACTTTCTCCTTGCACTACATCTGAATTTGGCACTTTGATAGAGGTCTCTCTCTTTCTCTGTCCACAACGCTGCTAAGCCTAAGAAGTCTAGAATTATTACTGTTGCTTTGCTATAATATTTCAATGTAATTATGCCCAAACATAGTTCATTACATAGTTATTAATGTAATTAATTACATTCAATTAATATTATATTTTGGGTTTGAGGCTACAGTTTCACCTTTTACTGTTAGTTTGAAGTCAGAAAATGACAAATCCATGGCAAAAATGTATAGAATATTTTCTTCCTGCAAAAAAACTATATACAAAATAACATCGTCAAATGTAGAATTCTACGACGTACAAATACAAATGTGACATTGATAAAACGTTTAGAATAAAGACTTTTTACTAAATTTGTCTGCTACGAAGGAGACATAATTCTGTTTTGGTTATTACTGCCAATAACTGCAACCCCTAACAGTTAAAGCATTAGAACCTGAGGCAAATATAGTGCTAATTTACTAGCAGCCACTCTCTGAGATGACTAATGAGTGACTTATAAGCTGTGATAAGTTAGAACGTGACAAAAGAGTGAATCCCAGAAAAGTAAAAATGCCAACAGCATTCGTTATACTAATCATTGATCTACACTACGCATGAACAATCAGTTAAGCGCAAACTTTAGTAACTTCATTACTTGTAGTCTTGCTCAGTCCCCCGTGGGTATTCGTAATCGGTGGTCTTTCACATCCAGAGAGGAAGGAGGGAAGGCACTCGAGCAGTGTGTGCGCTGATATAATGACAGAAACTGAACCGCCAGACTACAGGCTACAGGAGGTGAGAGAGAGAGAGAGAGAGAGAGAGAGAGAGAGAGAGAGAGAGCACCTTTCCTGTTCCTGTCTCAGTGGGAGAGAAGCGGTGGTCCGTCTGTCCCTCCCCTTAAATTCCACTGCCATCTGAGGACCACATGGCATGCCTGGGCACACAGCCAGACAACTACACACACGCGCGCAGAATTCCACCATATCTGAAGCGCCACAGTCTGGCGAGGGAACCTTCTGCCCTGAGTAATGCCACTAATACACATGAAAGCACTAGGACTCACAGCCATAACACTGCTGTACCACTGCAACACCGAAAGGAAACACATGAGCCTTCTGAGATAATTCACTGTTGTAAAGTAGTAATTTCAAAGGAGAATGAAAGAACCTTCTGTAATGTATGTAAAATGTGCAAAAGTCAGAGACCACCATTTATTTCATAATTTCCAGTCAAGTTGTTCATTTTTCAGAGTGAATAGAAAACTACATAATAAATATAATATTAAAATCTTCAGCATTTAGTGTGTCCACCCTTCATCTTTATTGCAGCTTTTTTCAAAGACTTAATTTCAGTTTATCAAGGAAATCTGCAAGAATATTCTTCCACATCTCCAAAGTTCAGTCCTGAAAGTTCCTTGCATTTTTTTGCTTCTCTTGATCCAAGAAATCCCAAACACATTCAGTGATGTTGGATTCTCGACACCTAAACACCCTTTCAGGCTCACAGTGTCAAGTTGTGACTCACAATGGAAGGATGGACAGAAACACCTGTTGATTTTTTTCAGACCTGAAGCAACAGTGGAGGTTAATTTTCTCCTCCCTCTCAAACATGAAAGCTTTAAGTACTGTTTATCTGATAGGGACAGTGTTGGTGGTCTACCAGGTCTTGCGCAGTTTTTAGGGGTCACATTTTCTCTATAGCTTTTAATCATTGTGTGAACTTCACATTTTAGAACTCCTAATTTTCACTGACTTTCTTTCGATTCTCCTCTTTCTCTTTTTATTGCAAATTAAAAATATATTGGTGGTCTCTGACTTCTGCACAGTACTGTATATTCATGCCAAGTACTTTTGGATCATTGCTATTGGCCCATTTACCATGAAATGTTCATGGAATGTAAAGGGCAACTAGTGGTTTCCAATGGTATAAAAACAATAAGACCATCTTTGCCTTTTTACACCACAGTCTTTACTCTTGATCAGATTCAATACAGTATGTGATAGTATTTAATACAATTTCTCATGATTACAATAAATATCTTCATATGGCCCACCCCTAGACTGTTTATAGTTTTGTACGTTCACATGGACATGTTACTTTACAATCTTTTGTTTTGAAATAAGGCTTGTATTTTTCTGAGTCAAACCAATAACACAGTATATGAGCTCTGTGGAACCCCAACCCTTTTAAAACACAAAATATTGATAACTGAGTCAAAAATCATCTCAGACCCAAAAATACGTATATTTTGACACCCCTAAATTTTACTGATGACCTAGCAATGTAAAAAAAACCTGACAGTTCTGCCTTTAACTCCGCAAATAACCAGGATGTTAAAAGGTCAAGATCTCTGTCTGTGCAGAATTCAGGACTACAGACAGATTACTCTCTCCCAAAACAACAATCATCCAAGCTACAGCGTGGCATGCTTTCCCAAAGCTCCTCCACAGACTTCAATGCATTTTTGTAAAATATGAAATATGCCGCTGCTTTGTAATATTAAAATACAGAAAATTAATACGCTGAATTGTGCAGATTACATCAGGTGACAGCCTAATGGCTGTATTGCAAACATCACCATAAAATTATCCAAATGATTTTTACCTGGCCTGTTAGGAAGTATGGAACAACCAATCATATTGACAGGAGGCTATATGAATGCAGGCCTTTTATGTCTTAACACTTATACAGTGGCATAACTGTGGCTGATAAAAGAAGGTATAAACCATATTGAGTGCTCTGTCTGCAATATAGCTATCTAGCATAAGCTGCAACTCACAGTGACGTCTCATATCAGCAAATGCCAACCTTAACCTCAGTTAACCGCTTTACCACAGGCTTATTACGCAGTTGTCAGAATCAGAATCCTTTATTGATCCCAGAGGGATATTGCAGCTGTTACAATTGCAACCATTTATGTAAAAGAATAAACACTTTAATAATTTAAAACAAAGATAAAGAGACATTTGCAATATGTACACAAGATTTACGTTCTTATGAATACAGTAAAGTGGCAGTGACTGTGATAATAAATATTAAACAGCTAGTATAAAGCAGTTCAAATTATTAATCTGAACTCTATGAACCCTGAGCTTAGTATAGAGTTATTAACCTGAAGACTTCTTATTCTTTAACTGCTATAACTACTATAACTACTATGTACTTACACCTACATGTCTCAGCCACTAACTAAACAGGAGACCCTCTTACAGACCCCTTGTAAAGTAAAAATAAATGAACATGACAGAGTACAAACTTAAATATGGCATTTTGCCTGCAAATTTCCAGTGCAACATTCAGTCTAACATACTGAGAAAAATTAAAATGTAAAATACATTTTGTATGTATTGTTAAATTCCAACAAATAAACAGTAATTGTGCAGTAAAATGTGCAGAAGTGTGTTCTCTGTAGGAAATTTATTTCACTGACCAGGGTGCCCAAACTTTTGCATACAACTGAACCTGTCTGATAACTTTTCTAGAGACCACATTTATGTCATCATCAAATCACTGAAACTGTCAAAAAGTCCTAAGTCTAAATTCTGCATATTGGACTCTAATGAGCATGAGGGTCTTTATGGTTCTATTCCAGCCTAAACGGGACCCAGTGCAACATCTGAAAGTGGTTCAACAAGGACAGGATGCACTCCCTGGTCCAGATAGCTGTGCGATGCAGTTCAACACTCAGCTAACACGTGTGTGAGTCTGTGCAGACTCTCCACAAGTCCAGCGAGAGGAAAACCACACAGTGACTTTTCACTTTCCATCATTGGGTCCAAATCCACTTTCAACCAAAATACTCCCTCCAAACGCCCCATTTTCCAGCCCTTATTATTATTACTCTTTTTTACTGAAATTAGGGAAAACTTAATTGAGTAAGAGAGTTTCCAGGCTCTCGGTTCATCACTTTTCCTGAGATTCAAGAAAAAGACGCAGGCAAAAAAAACAAAAAAAACCTCAATGTCAAGACCCAAGGACTGAGGCAATGTTGAGCTTAGCAGAAAAATAAAAAAAAAGACAAAATCCGATATGACTGGGGAAAATGTGACAAATCATTCACCTGCAGAATCCCGGATGGGACAAATTTTCATCAACACTCCTTCTCCATCATTAGCAACAATGCCATAAACGTTTTTTCTTTTCCAATACAAACATTAAAACCTTGAGCCGATCTGATCTTTTTTTGTATAAACTGTTTCAAAATGTCCTTTTTTGATCAAAGCACTTCATTCCACCACTTCTAAATGTCAGCACAATTCAATCATTAAGATATAAACAACGTCATTCAGAGTGGCTGACTGAGAAATGATGCATTGTGGAGAAACTTTCTAATCCAGATTTATTTACGATAGTGGTGATATGAACCTGGGGTTGTGATGTCTACAACCCAAACATAGCCATTTTATTTACTGTCGTAAATGACCAGAGAACACAAACCCAGCCAATTTTATTTACCATTCAAAATGACCCATGAACCTTCATGAGTCCTCCGAGTTATTATATGTATTGTCTTAAATAAATAAACAGTGATCAATCTTGAAGTGATCCATCTCACCTTAGAATGCCCTGAATGTACCTCTCTGCCAGCAGTGGCTTTAAAAAAATAAAACCACAAAACTATCATAAAACAATGTTTTAAGCATCAGGCAATGTATATGTAACCAATGTATGTACTAATTTTCTATGATAGTGGCTTAGTGGTTCAGACACCACAACTGTGAAGCAACTCTTAAGTTTCTCCAGAATGTCGCATTTCACATCAAACCACTTTGAATGACATTATTCACATCTTTCCCATTTAATTACGCATTCCATTAACGTGGAATTCCCCTTTAAGAGGAGCATGTAAAAGCTGACCGCCATGCTCAAACTACTTAAACATTCTACTAGCCCACGGAAAGAAACAGCACAAAGATGAAGGGTGGACACACTGAATGCTGAAGATTTTAATATTATATTTAATATTAAACTGAAAACATGGCATTTATTTGTTGGCGTATTTATTGATCTATTGATTTTTTTTTTTTAATATAGCCAAAGGTCTCATTCCCACATGTCCCATTCCCAGTGTAGTTTTCAGTTGGCCATTAGTGGCGTCAGAAACAGGCAATGTGATGAACGTCGAGAACAGATGGAAAAAAAACTGCAGTTTGGGTTTCCAGTTTAATTAGCCTGAGCCTACTATACAGAGGACTTTAACTAGGCCTGACTTCAAACATTTAGGAATCAAAGTAACAACACACAAGTAGTTTGTGGGGATTTTTATTTTTCTCTGCCTCTTCGCCACTTATTTAAGCCACATGCACAATGCCGCACGAGAGCACCGGGTGCTGTGTCGTGTTCCTATGCAAAACGGCTTGCTTGCTACTCTTTAAATGCCATTTTGCATTCATGAAGCGGCTTTGTACAATAAAAATATAAAAACAGGCTCATACTTATCCACCCACACACTTACACGCCAGGCATGGCGGGCTGACTTTATACAAATCTGCTTCCTTCTCGACACACTCCAGCAGACTGACAGATGCTGATTTGTGCCACTCTGTCCAAACAAAGTCTTATTTTCTCTCTGACCAGTACACAAACGCAAACTTAGATGTGTTCCAAAGTGGTCAGATTCAAACTGAGGGCCTCCTGGTCACAGCTTGGGAACAACAGGCCCTACTGAGTGAGGCAGCATCAAACTAACACACTCTGCATGTGCCGGCAGAGCAGGAGCCAAAACAGAGACAAGTTTCACCAAACCATCTCGGTCTCGAAACCAGCTTACAGCTGTTAATGTAACTGTAACTTTCAGAAATGCCCACTAGCAGCACAATGCACTCCCAATTTAATTATTCATTCATATATTTGACAGAGTTTCAGTTCACATACACTTAAACGGTGACAGGAGTTAGAGGCACTGCCTAACTCACTTTAGTTTTCACAATTATTCAGCACTCAGAGGACTCCTAAATCACGCATCGTGAACGTATCACAAATACAAGCAAATACAGGAGAGAAAAATCTAACTATGCACAATCATAGAATAATACTTTCACATTAAAGGGGAATTCCTCTGAAATTTCTGAATAATTTGATCGCTGAGGTGTAAACAAAGTAATTCAGAGTGAGTTGCAGAAACTTCCCCTTCTGATTACAATGCTGGTGATAGGTACCAGCGGTTGTAATGTCCACAATGCAAAAGTAGCGATCCAAAATGACCGGAGAACATACATCATCTGAGTTCTATCTTTTTTTTTTGGTAAATAGGGAAAATAATCTTTGTGCAGTATTATGCCTTGCAACATCCTGCATGGGCGGCATTAATGAACATGTTTTAAACCAAAACTTTCTCCAAACTGTCACATAACAAAGTTATAGGTGGCAGGCAACATATCTCTAATCGTTTCACACGTGCCTTCCGTGGAGTAGCTTTCAGAGTTATTAAACACTTCAGACATCTGGTTCCATTCACCACCACTGTGAACAATTCCTAGACTCTCTACAGCCTAAATCTAATATTTTGATCTGTAAACTGATATTTAGACTGAATGGCTCTGTGCACATATTAACAGTTTAACTCTGCGGAAATGTTGGCAAACTGGTGGGGTTCCACTTCAACTTAGGCGAGTGTAATAAAATCCAGGGACTCTTTGGTTGTCATCATAGGATACAGTGCGCAGCTTTGTAGAACTATCACTGAAAGCGTGGATCTTAATTCTTTTTTGTATTCCTCTCACATGCTTGTTAACTAATTTACAGCTAGAGCTGGGCAATATAGCAAGAGTCTAATATCACGATACTTTAGAAACAGGAAAAGTTAAAAATGGACTGTTTGTCTTGCAAATATGAAATAAATGTGGGCAATATATGTGAAGCTTTCACAATACATGATATACCACAATATATACTTTATGATGAATTGGAAATTAAAAGAAACAAAATCTAAACTATAAACATAATGATTTATATTGTAGATTTCACATACTGTGCTGCTATAAAGCAGGACTAACTCTGCTCCTGTAATAAATCATGGAATTAGTCTGTGCTCTTTAAGAACTAACGATATTTACGATATACTCAAAAAACACTGTGACACTGTGGGATGTAATTTATCACGTAATTTATCGCAGGATAACGATAAAGACTGTCATACTGACCAGCCCTATTTACAATGGATACTGACACTCGTGTTATAGGTTAGCTAATACTGTTCTGCAACCTTAATAACATTATAATAAAAGATTCACCTTCACTGATTTTACACGTTTCATATTAATAAATGTGCACAACATCAATCTTCATTCGTTTCAGCAAAGTCCTGAAAGTTTGCAAAAGAGAGATTTTAGGGAGGAACAGATGCTGTCACGCTCCACGGAGCTGAAGTCGGCTTCTTATTCGTCAGCTGCTTGTTCGAATTTCTCCGTTCCACCTTAAATGGTGCAGCAGTTACATTCTGGCGCCAGTGAACGGCATACTCCGGTTCATTCGGTGCAAAGGCTCATTTCACGATTAAAAATTACATATATTTTTGGCTTCAACTTCTTTTTTGACCCAAGAGTTTCAAAAGACCGCAAAACAACGTGTGTGCAAGTAACGTTCCACGTCATGTCATGCTGTGGAGGGCACCATCATATCGCGGCTCTCATGAACCGAACTGTCAAACTAGCTCAGCAGGACTTCTTGACTACTGTAATGTGGCAACCGCAGACATGAACTGGATAAACAGCTAAACTAACTCAGCAGCTTCTAACAAGGATAATGGTTTCGGAAGGAAGTATCAGTTCGGTGGCTGAAGACGGCGTTATGTTGTGCTTAGCTAACTTTTAGCCAAGTCAACACAAATTACATGTCTCATACTGGTTAGCAAGGCTGCTAACGCGGCTAGCCAGCAGCCTGTCGCTAGCGGAGCTAAACTCAGCTGGTCACTTTGGCAGTTTCTGCAACAACGAAGAAAACAGGCGAAATACTTAAGCGGCTTCTCCACAACAAAACCCGCCAACCTGTCTCGGCCGAACACCGGCTCTAGTCGTTGTTGTTAGCGCTCTGAAAACTAACGTTAACTGCCAAAACGTTCCGGGCGAAAAACACAACCGCACCAAGATGACCGTGGTGTCCCAAGGAGAAAGTGTCCCCAGCGCGGGGATAATGCACTGACCTGCAGGGCCTAGCGGCGGCGGCTGCTGCTGCCCGTCCTCGCCGAAAATCAGCCTGAAGTCCAGCTCCTCATTCCCGCTGCAGTTTGCACTAGTCATCGGGTTCGGCAGCTCGGGCTCTCTCTCTCTCTCCCGTCACTCCGCGCCGACTCTCGCCTGTCAACTCTTTCGCGTCACAACATTTACTAAAAAACTCGAAACTTTGCTCTGGGTTTAGTCCGTGGTTCGGAATTCGCCTCTAACGCTGCAGCGTGTTAGTTTTGCCTGTTAATGAAGCTCTTTCTTTCTCTCTGTTTCTCCCTCTGAGTGTTGCCGATGACACAAACTCCGTTACCCTTCACAGAGAGTTCGGCTGACTTCGGCTCCTCTAAAGTTTGCACCGAGTTTGAGTGTGTAATTTTCCGCCGTGCCGTGCACGGGAGGAGACTCGGCGATGTTTATCAACACGGTCGTGGAAAGGGCTGTCCGTAAAATTTCTCTCTCTCTCTCTCTCTCTCTCTCTCTCTCTATGTTCGTCTCTCTCTCTCTCTCTCTCTCTCTCTGTCTATGTTCCTCTTGCTCTCTCTCTCTCTCTCTCTCTCTCTCTCTCTCTCTATGTTCGTCTCTCTCTCTCTCTCTCTCTCTCTCTCTCTCTCTCTCTCTCTCTCTCTCTCTATCCCAACTTTTACTAACAGCGCGTGACAGGGCAGTTCCAGCGGTGACGTCAGCAGGCTCGGCACACACACATCAGACGCGCGCACATGCTGGAGTGGCGGAAGGGGCTTATGGGAATTGAAGTTCACTCCGTTCTGACGGTTACTGTGATGTGGCCACTGCAACCTAACGAGTGAGCTCGTGTTTAAATTAAATTCATTAAGTGAAATGATCTAAACTTAACACAAAAGTACTGCCAATGGCTGCAGGTTCAGCAGTAGTTAAGAAAAAAAAGCCTTCAAACATGTATGAACAGTGTACTGAACTACTTTATGACAGTATCTGCTAATGTAAGGCTATGGTTTTCTCAAAGTCTTTACACAGAGGCTCATCCAGACTTCGCTTCAACTGCGAATCAAAACCGAGGTTTTCAAACAGTAACAGTAAGCCCAGACCAGTGGCATAGCAACCAGGCCCCCTAACAACCTTATTAGGCCCTCATATAGACGCTGCCACATCTGTACACCCATGACTCACAGAAAAAAATTATTTCTTAGCAACATACCTCACCAGTTAGCTTCCATCAACACTACACAGACAGCACTGACATCTGTTCAGTTCCCTCCGATTCATAAAAATCTCATCCATGGTAACCAATTGGATCCTTCACAACCTGCAACATATCAATTATTTATGAATTTTAACTCTTAAACAGGTGATGTAAACATTTAAGCATGCTGAAGTGGGAGGCCTCGAGAACATCAACTTGTTTGTGACATAAGAACGAATAAACAAGCATTTTCAAGCTAAACTCTGGGAAAGTCATTGCACTGTTAAAGGAGAGATACACGGATTTTCATTTATGTTGCTACCTTACAACTTAGGGGTGGGCAATATGACTTTACATTATTATCATGATAAATGATGTGACAATACAATACAGCATGCACTGAACACTGACCAGCTGCATATTTTATTATTATGAGTGCTAAAGTAGTCCTGTTTAACTGGATTTATGCAAATATTGAATAAAAATCAGTGTTCACAGTTTTTTTAACGTAGCACTACTGAGTTTTTTTCTCTGGTTTGAACTGATCAGATGTCTAAAGAAATAAATATTGTGACAATAAATATTGCAAAAATTTCTTGAAGTATCGCAATATTATATTTTTTTCTGTATCATCTACCTCTAGTGCAGCTTATCAGGGAATGAAAGTGAGGATGATGCCTTCGCTTTGTTTACCAAGTCAAGCAACATAGTGGGTGTGTATTAGAGTAAACTGTGGAATGTCGTTTGGTACTTTCACTAACGTTACAGGACAACATGGTGGTAATGCTCAATCATGCATGTAGTGCAGGAACTTGGTGAAATTCTGAACACTCACATGTCATGTGTCACAGTTCTCTCAGTTTGCCTTTTGATCTTATTGCTCCCCTTTAACAATTAGGTTGCAGTGATACATCCACCCACCATTAGATTAAACCAATTACCTCTTAACATCACGTAGGCTACTACTGGCTGCAGGACAAATCTGGATTTGTCATCAATTACTGTGTACATTCTAGGTTCAGGGAGGAAAGCTGCTGCCTACTTGCTGGTTTAGGCTGTGGCAGAGAGACGCTTTCACGACAGTAAGCAGGAACTGTGTGAGAGGCTTGCTGTTAATGAGACTACGCTGCTTCACAAAAGGAGGGCTGGCTTAGGTTACACACACAAAACAAAGGGCCCAAGCACACATACACACTCCCACACAGACTTACACACCTATAAATACAAATTGCACTTTTTCACCAAGATACCTCATTTAATGGTTGGTTTGAGTCATGGCATAAACGATTAAAACACAGTTAATCGTGAAATAACTGATAAGGATATCAGCTAGAACAGTTATCACACAGGCATGTTTATTTGATCAGTCTGCTGAGCCACAGCCAATATTCTGGGATAGAAAGCAACAGATATTAAGATTCAATCAAACGCTGGTCTTGTCATAGAAAGTTTTACTGTTGTGGCGAAAAGAGCCCAAAGTAATTATACTAGTTTGTTCTTTCAGGTATTTAAGTTGTAGTTTATCTAATCTAAAAATCTAGATCTAAATCTAGCCTATGTAGCTAGCAAGTAACGGAAGCTTATCCCCACCAGTTACCATCCAGTAAACTACCTATCTATATAATCATATCCTTGCCTCAAACAAGTTGCCCAGTAATCCCCAAATAGGCCTGATGATGTGGTTTCCAACACTGTAAGATCTCTATAAAAATACACTGAGTAGCTAACAATACTATTAGCAGCTGTGTTGAAGCCCAAGTTTAGCTCATACTTTTGTCCAAAATGAAAGAAGGAAATTTTAGATGCCAAACATGAATTGATTTGATTGGCTACACTTTTGGAGCAGAAATACAAAAATGTTATGCTTTCCTGAACTACTCCTTTAAAAGGCTACTTAAGTCTATGTAGGAAAAGAGCAGCCATGGCTCGTTTCTTGGCATACATTTATACCAAACCCTCTTTAGTTGTCGGCACAGGACATGAATATGTCTTCTACAAAGAAAACAACCGCTTATAAAATGAAATACATTTTTTCAATTTTAAAGACTTTTTCCTGAAATTAAACTAAAATGAAAACAAAATAAAATAAAAGATTATTTATTTATTTCTCCTTAACTTTTGTTTTTATTTTATTTATTTTTAAATGACTTGATAAAAATAGAAATAAATGGCTAACCAAACAAATATGTCATTTTTCTTAAAGTTAGTATTAGTCACGTTCCTTTCCTACAGTCTCAAGCTTGTGTAGGAAAGGAACGTTGCATAAGTAAAAGTAATAGTAGAAGCTTGAATTTTGTCAGTGCTTTTGTCCGAAGCTAAAGTAGTAAACCTTATACACTAAACATGTATTGCTTTGATTGGCTACATTTGACTAAAGTAATAAAAAATGTGTTCATTTTCTATTTTGTTGAACTGCTCCTTTAAAAGGCTCCCTAAGTCTACGTAGAAACAGTCACAGCTTGATTCTTAGCAGTAAAGTGTTCCCTTTTTACTGGCTACACATTTCATGAGCATGTTATAGGTCTATGTAATTTTTGTGTTATCTTTATTGTTTAATGTGCATTAAGACATTTTCATTGGCAGGCTTTCATTACAGTGTCTGAGATTTCTTTACAAATGTCATCTGGATGATAAAGCACGGCGTGTGCCGGCTGAAGGGAGGAAATTCACTGACATTTGGCTGCGCATGTGGTTTATCAACGAGGCAAAATATGCAAATCTTTGTACCTAAATATGATTTTTGCATTGTTCTTAATGAACAAGTGAGGTGGGTTCAATAACAATAGGATTTCTCCTTTTGCTGTTTGTTTATTTGTTTGTTTGTTTTAATCTTATCACAGGCATGCCTGTAAGGGCCCCTCTCCTACATTTTTCTTGTATTTTATTTTCTTAAATGAAGCCCACTTAAATAATTTGTGTGCTTTTATATAATTATTAATAATAATAGTAGTAATTAATTTTTATATGACCATTTTTCAACATCTTTATTTTTTAGAATTGAAGTGTGAATTGAAGGACTTGTATTATGCAAATAAAAGAGTTGGATGTGGTATGTAAACACTATTAAAGTTTTAGAGCACACAGTCCATATATGGAAACCAATCTGCAAAAACAGCCAGATTTTAAGTTGTTTTAGAGATGTAAAAAAAGTAACTAATTTGCATATATCCATTTATTCAGCAGTTTAGCCCCGCCCATTCATACAAAAGGAGTGTTTTAGTCTGGATTGCTTTTTGATTGAGGTGCAACACAGGACAGTCAATGAGATAATTCTAAGGGATGAAGAGTGGTCATGTAAAAATGACTTATGACTGCTTTTGATATGTGAAACAATGCAAATGTGACCAAAGTAAAATGAAATAAATATGTAGGATATAGGCCCTTTAATACTGATATATGTAGATAAGCTCTGTTCTGACTGGATGAGCCTCATTTAAGAACAGTCCAGACTCAAAAATCTTTTTAACTTCAGCGTGGATGGGTAGAGCTAAGCAACTGTAGGCTGAATAGGCAGATATATGTAAATATATCATTTTTTTATGACATCACAAAGGCAGTAGGCCTCATTCACCAATCAGTCTTAGGAAGAAATTTCTTCTTATGCAGTTTTCAGGAAGATTCTCACCTTCACCAATGTTGTCTTCTTAGGTAAGAACAGAATCCGCACACTCAAGAACACAAAGGTGAGAACAATTCTGCGGTTTGAGAACATGTCGTGAATCTGACGTAGACTTTTTCCTAAGATCTTTCTCAAGGACACATTCAAGAAAAAACTTGGGACAACACTGGAGGCCCAGTGAATTAAGAACGGGCTGCTTAGTGTCCATACATGGACTGAGGAGTGAACAGCGTGTTATGAAACTTAAAAATATGCATTCTACATTAAACTCTTGTATTTCAAAAAAGTGAAGATGAAGTTCAGTTTTCCATTATATGAGCCCTTTAAATGTCTGCTATGGTCACATTCACGATAGAATACTAGCACTATACCTTCCGTTGGAGATATCACACATTCCTAATTTGGAGATGAAAAGATCAGTGGTTATCTGATGTAACATGGAATCTGACGCACATATTAGAGCTCACAGAGGGACAAATAAGTCCTTAAGGGATACACAAGGAACTGTTTCTCAGAGGTAAATATTTACATCAGAGAATACAGCTCTGAGCATGCTATAAAATACATGATGGAAATAAAAGCAGAGTGGGAAAAACACAATGCAGCACGTATCAGCACTTTCTGTAGAATGACAACCAGACTGAAACGTGCAGAGCCTGCGATTTCTTATCAGCACGTTTAGTGACAGGGAATTTACACACTTAAAATGGAGAATGTTTTTGTTTGACGCATGTGGGCGTAAAAACGCAAAGTTCACATATGCATGCGAAAACATCAATATCACATTTCCTGTGGTCTTAATTTCCTCTGAGACGCTCAAGACTAAAGCATTGAGTGTCAAAGTTTCATCGATTGCCCCTAATAACACAAAGTGGGCAGCTGGATGGGTGGGCAAAGCGAGATGGACAGACAGGCACAACCTTTCTGTGGGTTCCTCGAGCTGCGTGCCTCTGCTTTCTATCCTTGGTGCAGAATGTTGGTTGAAATGACTGTAAATGATATAAAGTATCTAAATCAATGCTTTGTTGATGTTGTTTAGTGCATGCAATGCATGTATGTTCAGTACACTGCTTTGCAATAGTGGCATATAACAGTAGATCTTTGGTCTAAATAACATATATATCATTAAATTATGTTGCTGGAAAAGCACCCACCCACTTATGAAGGCAGATGCATATGAACACACACACACACGCACGCAAAAAACACACCGCCTACACAAACCTGCAGTTTGAGGAACACAGACAAGTCAAGAAATTTGCTAACTTGCATGCTAAAGTCATACAAAACAAGCAATTCAGTGTACATTTCCAGTGCACAACTGCAGTCTTAATGAAATAATGAAAAAGTTGAGTAGGAAGAACCTTATAGAACCATTTCCAACTCTTGAATGAACTAACAAACACAGATCCTTGGGTCTTTAGACTTTATCCTATATTGCTCTGCCAGCAAGGGAACACTGCAGTAAAAATGCCCGTCAATCCTTCTACTGAAATTACTAAGGCACTGTTGAAATTACACAGCTTAATTGTTTACAAGTGAAAATACCTGTCTGTCTTATCTGGTCTGATGACCTTTGAGGGAGCAGGATAAAGCGCACGGTATCCGCAGTTTTGCGTGGGAGGCACGATGTGGTTTGTGATATTGTGTTCTCGTAAAGAAAGTCAACAACAAAAAAAGAGAACTTTCTCTTCTTATGCAGATTGAGGTTTAGAGTGAGTGCCTTTTTCATTAATTTAACTCTGTCATTTCACCATGTTAGTGTAGACAACAGAACTGCAACGACTGTATTGCTGCTGTATATTTATCACTGGCATTAATGCTGAGAATTAACATGCATTAGCTGGAGCCATTTTCACTGACAGACTTTTATCATAGTGCGTGAGATTTCTTTGAAAGTGTCAGATAAAAAAGTCTGCCAAGCACATTAGCACCAAGATATTTAAAAACGAGACACGTTATGTAACTACTAATATAAGTATTAGTACTATATTTAGTAACTACTAAATAAACTGACTATATGGATTAAGCTCTAACAAGCAGAAATGATGCATATGCTGTTACCAAGCATTATTCTGTACAACTATAATGTGCAAAATACTATTTGGCATTATGCTTGGTATATATATATATATATATATATATACACATAGATTATATATATATATATATATATATATATATATATACATAGAATTTGTTTGCATGTACATATATATGTGTATATATACACCCACACAAACCTGCACCCACACACACATGTGGGTATATACACACACACACACACACACACACAGTCATTATATATGTGTGTGTGGGTGCGGGTGTGTGTGGGTGTGTATACACATATATATGTACATGCAAACAAATTTTTTTCTAGAAATTGTAGTGCACAATCTCTATTTATTTGTTTGTTGAGTATAACATATTGGAAACAATAAATAATAACATGTGTTAAATGTATATTTTCCTAGTATGTGAAATCTGCATATATATATATATATATATATATATATATACACACACACACACACACACACACACACACACACACACACACACACAGTCATTAAAAAATACTCATTTTTGATGCTTTTTTATGTAATCACCATAGCCTCTTGCATTTAAGCCCTGGAAACAAAAGTTTAAAAATTCTTGAAAAAACAATAGAAAATTTGTCCATTAAGCTTTTTTTCTCTGTGGTATCTAGGTAGACAAAGCTATTCAAGCTCTCCCATTGGTTAGGACATCAGTAACTGAACTGAAAACCTAATATGTCAGGTTAACCACTAACACAATTAAGAAGTGACAGTAGAATTAACTGTACAAACATGCTAAATGTACAATGGGTGAGACCAATTTTGCAGAAACAAAACACTCTAGGCCTTCTGGAATTCATGGATACCTCACTGATTGTTTGTATGAGTGGTAGCTTGGCATGACTTGTGTTGACCAGTGGTGATCACTCGGCATTTCAGTCAGATGTTAGAAATGGAGACCAGCAGCTTTTCTATGCTAGGGCTCTTTACTGAAAGGTAAAATAAGTTAACGTTAAAGGTAAAATAAGTTAAAGTCTGTTACAGCTTCAATTGTGGATGCAAAATCAGAGATAATAGTGCATCTGTTGCTGCGTAGTTTGTGTTCATCATCCTCTAGTCTTTGATCAGTGCTCTGTTTCTTCAGTGGACTATTATCAGTCCAGAAGCGACACCAAGATCCACTCGTACCAGCCCAACACACACTGACAAACTGCCACCACAGCAGTATATATATATGTATGTATGTATGTATGTATGTGTATATATATATATATATATATATATATATATAATGCTGTAGTGGCAGTGTGTCAACTGTTGTTAACTTCAGCAACAGTAACAACAGTTACTGTGCTGACATTTTTGCATATGACTCTCATTGTATATATACACCGATCAGACATACCATTATGACCACCTGCTTGTTTCTACACTTATTGTCCATTTTATCAGCTCCACTTACTATATAGGTGCACTTTGTAGTTCTACAGTTACAGACTAGTTCATCTGTCTGAGTGGATCAGACGCAGCAATGCTGCAGGAGTTTTTAAACACCTCACTGTCACTGCTGGACTGAGAAGAGCCCACCAACCAAAAATATCCAGCCAACAGTGTCCTGTGACCACTGATGAAGGACTAGAGGATGAGCAACACAAACTGTGCAGCAGCAGATGAGCTATCGTGGTGTGGACACAGTGTTTAAAAACTCCAGCAGCACTGCTGTGTCTGATCCACATGTACCAGCACAAGACATACTAACACATTACCACCACATCTGTGTTACTGCAGCGCTGCAGTTGATAAAATGAACAATGAGCGTAGAACCAAGGAGGTGGTCATAATGCTATGCCTGATCGACGAATATATACATTTATGCATTTAAATTTAGAATATATCATTTCATTTATATACAGATACATGTATGTACATGTATGTATTCATATATTTGCAACAGTGCAAATCAAAAGCCAAGCTGACCTTGATGCCACTCTATTCCTGATTGCCTTTCCATCCGCCAACCACACAACAAAACAAAAATGAAAACAAAGCATTAAAATTCTCTTCAATCTAAGATATGATACAAGAGGAGAATATGGGGATATTTCAGCATTACTGTATGAATGAAGTGACGGGATCACTTTGGGTTGATTTATGCTGCCATCTTGAGTCTGTGTGTTAAATAGCAGCATGGTCTTTTCGAGCCAGGATGCAGAGATACAGTCAAAGAATGGACGTCCCTCAAAAAGAGCAGACAAATGAGCCTCTTTCACCTGAATGGCTTTGATCACTACTTCTTTCATATTCAGTGTCAGATTGTTGGGATATGACACTGCAGGGTGTCTGTTCTCTTCGCATGATTTGAACAGTGCACTTCACAAGAGAACCCATCACAGTTTCCACAAAGTACCCAATTCTGTACATTTTGCAGGCTCCAGGCAGAGAGCAGTGTGCTTAGTCGAGCTCAGTTCTAAATTTGCTCTCTCCACTAAGCCCCATCCAACTGGGCACATTTGCAACACTGAGGAACAACTGTATACAGTGCCAGTCTGAGAGAAGCTGAACTGAACCCGATGGGACACTATTGTTTATAGTTTCATAGCCAAAATTCATAATATTTCAAAAGTGGAGATTAAATTGCAAGGCAGATAAATGGACAATAAAAGTTGATCAATTAAATGATATCTAATATACAGTTATCTAATGAAACATCTAAAGTACCTTTTGGCAAATAGTTTGTAATATTTAAATTCACTTTGTATAATGTACTGGATTTTTTATATAAAATGCAGTACATAATAAAAATATTGACATGGCAAGTAGGGGTGCAACAATGCATCATCACAAAAGTTGGTATGACTGTAGTCATTGTTTTCACTTCATTCAGATTTTGCTCAAAAACAACAGCAAAACAACCAAATGTTTAAAATGAGCAGTGTTTTTCTAAGGTCGCACATAACACACACACACACACACACACACACACACACACACACACACACACACACACACACACACACTCATAATATATCTTTTCAGGAGAAGGCTAACCATTCATAACTTTTAATGTAAGTTAAATAAATGTGTAACACTGATGTTTTAACATTATGTTAATGTTTTTAATCTCTTTTATAAAAATGGATAGTTCTAGTCCTAAAATCTGATTGGCTGAGCTTCATAACAACTGAACTCTGTATCTTTGCGCCATGGCACACGAACACACCACCACCACCACATCAGTGTTACTGCAGTGCTGAGAATGATCCAACACCCAAATAGTACCTGCTCAGGGAGGGTCCCTGGGGGTTATATAATTAATTTTACAACATTAAAATGCTTGAAAATGAACCATATCACATTGTATTTATGTGGATATTAAAGAATATGTTTTACAAAGTTGTTCACTGTCAGTGAGGTGGCACAACCCAAAATCACCATATTAAAGATGGATACAGATATTTTATTTATTTTTGTGATCATTTAAATGCTAATTTTAATCATTTTATTTCACTTTAAAGTACATATCCCTTCACTTTTCACAGAAATAAAAGCCACTTTATTGCTTTTATAAAGGTAATGGCACCTAAATTGAACTCATGGAAAGTGCTGGCAGCAACTGAATAATAAGCCTAAATCTTAATGGATTAACCCTTTATTTATCCATTCCAGCACTCAGACTTCAACAGTCATGCAAACTTTCCAAGTCACTGTTCACAGTGCCCAACAGGGGGCAACCAAGAGCTGAGAGAATTAATCCTGACTCATTAGCGTCCACCTCTGCTCGGGCACACGTGAAGCTAACACACATGATTTCACCTCAGACACAAATACCAACAGACAATTTTTTTCACCAAATAATGAGCAACTTTCAGCACAGAATTTGGAGCAGCTGAGTATCTGTGCCTCTATATAACATAATGGTACAGTGTGAATGACCTTAGTAACAGGGCTGGGGCAAACACGCACAGATCAGTGTGGTTGTTCTTCTAACCTACCTGGGGCTGGAAAATAAGGGGAAGATAATCAGGGTAGATAATAGCAGTCGCATGTGACAGTGGGGTGGGCAGAACAAAAGTAAGAGGCCCTATTTTCTGAATATAGGACACAGAGCCATGAGGTAGTTCATACAAAGAAAACGTTCATAGTGATCTGCTGTGTACTTCACACTTGTACATTTCAGCCACAGTTTACACTTCACTCAAAAATGATGTTTGGCCTGTTCAAAATGTCTCAAACATACAAGAACATGTTTAATGGCCTATTTATAGTATTTAAGCCACTTGAGCAGGGCTTGCCTTTAAAGCAACATTATGTACAAACTTTACCCTAAAATAGCAGCGCCGAAATCATTTTGATGTACATATGGGGAGAATGGTATCTGTCACTGCCACTCTGGACCCAGAATGCTGATTATAGCACTATGAACCTTAGAGGAGAGGACACAAGATCGCTTGTGAAAACTGCGTAATGCCACATCACACACCAACAGTCAGAGCCGGTTTATAAGGAGCCTGGCCACTTCCTATTCCCCCCATTATATCAAAAACAGGACTGTGAGTGAGTTTCTCAAATGCTCCTATTAACCCATCCTGACTTTCTCGGGAGCACCTTCTAGAGGTTGAGAAACCTGTAAGACTGAGTGGTAAATTCTCCTCTCTACAAGTTCCCTGAAACAACCATGGTTCTTCAGCTAGCCCTAGGAAGTAACTTGGTATTCCCAGTATGGACATCCTGGCAGAGGCTTGTCAGAGGAAGTGATGAAAAAAAAAGAGAGAGTGGCCAAGCAACAGACTGGCTTTTACCTGAGGCCAAAAGTTAAAAGAGAAAAAAAGGATTTTTAAAAAGTACAGTTTTACAGCTAATGAGAAAACAATGAAAATCTGACAGCAGAGTGTAAGTTGTATCCCTGCCAACATTATTTATGAAAGATATAGGCTGTAACCTTATCTGTGCTGTCCTTGTCTCAGAGTTTTATAGTTTTCTGGATGACAAAAGTCATCTAACCTCAGTCTGGTTTCAGGCTAGCATGCAAAGAAATAAATTCATCTCATGCCAAAAAGTTTGGTCTTTGTCACTCTTATTCCAAATAAACCTTGAAAGTTCGGACTGTCTTGTAATAAAACCCTGCAATATAACTCTACCTCTGTCTCTTGCTGGTGTTGTGTTGAATTCTGTCCTGCAGGCAGAATGTGACTCCCTTTTGCGGCCCTGCGCCTTATGCAGGCATATGGACGCTTCAGAATACATTCACGATTTCTGTTATTCAGACAAAGAAACAACAGAAATAGCGAGTGCAATCTGGAGCATCTATATGCCTGCCTGACATGTAAGCACTCGAAGAGGTGTCAGATTCTGCATCCTTCAGCTTGTGTAGGGGAGAGCAGGGCACAGCCTAAAACATTTTGTTTTTTGTTGAACTACTTTAAAAATCTTCTTCTTCTTTAGGGGTCGCCACAGCGGATCATCTGCCTCCATCTTGCCCTATCCATTGCCTCCTCTACTTTCACACCAACCATCTCCATGTCCACCTTCACTACATCCATAAACCTTCTCTGAGGTCTACCTCTTCTCCTTCTACCCGGCAGCTCCATCTCCAACATTCTTTGCCCAATATATCCACTATTCCTCCTCAACACATGTCCAAACCATCTCAACCTGGCCTCTCTGGCTTTATCTCCAAACTGCTCCACCTTCACTGTCCCTCTGATCTGCTCATTTCTAATCTTGTCCATCCTTGTCACTCCCAACGAAAATCTCAGCATCTTCATCTCCGCCACCTCCAGCTCAGCCTCCTGTCTTTTAGACAGAGCCACAGTCTCCAAACCATACATCATAGCAGGACGCACTACTGCCTTGTAAACCTTCCCTTTCCCTGACCTTCTCTGTACTTCTCTATCAACACTCTCAATGCAAAAATTGCATCTGTGGTACTCTTTCTGGGCATGAAACCAAACTGCTGCTCACTGATCTGAACCTCTCGCCTTAGCCTTGCTTCAACAACTCTTTCCCATACCTTCATGGTGTGACTCATCAACTTTATACGTCTGTAGTTACTGCAGCTCTGCACATCACCCTTGTTCTTAAAAATGGGGACCAATACACTGCTTCTCCACTCATCAGGCATCCTCTCACTCTCCAGGATTTTGTTAAACAACCTGGTTAAAAAGTCCTCTGCCTTCTCTCCTAAACATCTCCATACCTCCACAGGTATGTCATCTGGACCAACTGCCTTTCCATTCTTCATCCTTTTTAAAGCTGCCCTCACTTCCACGTACTCCTTCCATCTACTCAACACTCTCTGTTCACTCACTAGTATATTTCCCTCTCTATCCTTTATCAGCCTAACCTGCTGTACATCCTTTCCAGCTCTATCTCTCTGTTTAGCTAAACGATACAAGTCCTTTACTCCTTCTTTACTGTCCAGCCTCTCATACAGCTCATCATAGGCCTGAGCTTTTGCCTTTGCCACCATTCTTTTCGCTATGCGACTAGCCTCACAGTACTCCTGCCTACTTCCTTCATCTCTCTGGTTATCCCACTTTTTCTTAGCTGCCTTCTTCTTCTGAATACTCTCCTGAACTTCCTCATTCCACCACCAACTTTCCTTGTCTTCTTTCCTCTGACCAGACGAAACACCCAACACATTCTTGCCAGTTTCTCTCACCACCTTAGCTGTAGTTTCCCAGTCCTCAGGTAGCTCCTCACTGCCCCCAAGGGCCTGTTGCAATTTTTCCCTGAACTGCCTGCAACCATCCTCCTCCTTCAGCTTCCACCATCTAATCTTTGGTTCTGTCTTCACTCTCTTCCTCTTCTTTGTTTCTAATCTCATTCTACAGACAACCACCCTATGCTGCCTTGCTACACTTTCCCCTGGTACCACTTTACAATCTCCAGTCTCCTTTAGGTGGCATCTCCTGCTAAGGATATAATCCACCTGTGTGCACCTCCCTCCACTCTTGTATGTCACCCTGTGTTCTTCCCTCTTCTGAAAATACGTGTTCACCACAGCCATTTCTATTCTCTTTGCAAAATCTACAACCATCTGACCTTCTGCATTTCTGTCTTTCACACCATACATACCCAGCACCTCTTCATCCCCTCTGTTCCCTTCACCAACATGTCCATTGAAGTCTGCACCAATCACCAATCTTTCCTCTCTAGGGACACCATCTACCACTTCATCCATCTTACTCCAAAACTCCTCTTTCTCCTCTGACAACCAACCTGTGGTGCATATGAACTGACCACATTCAAAATTATACCATCAACCTCCAACTTCAGGCTCATGATCCTGTCTGACACTTTCTTTACATCCAGAACACTTTTCCCAAGCTGTTCCTTTAGAATTATCCCTACTCCATTTCTCTTCCTCTCTACACCATGATAGAACAGTTTGAATCCACCTCCAATGTTCCTGGCCTTGCTTCCTTTCCATCTGGTCTCCTGGACACACAGAATATCTACCTTCCTTGTCTCCATCATGTCTGCAATCTCTTTGCCTTTACCAGCCATTGTCCCTATGTTCAGAGTCCCTGCTCTTAACCTCCAAACTCCTGCCTTTCCTTCTCTCTCGCTGCCATCTAACCTGCCTGCCTCCTCTCCTCTCTGATGGTATTCGACCTACAGTAGTCCAATTTCCAGCACCCTGCTGGTCAACAGCACCGTAGGCGGTCGTTGTTAACCTGGGCCTCGACCGATCCGGTATGGCAATCATATTTGTGATCCGCATGATAGTTTTGGCACAAGTTTTACGCCGGATGCCCTTCCTGACGCAACCCTCACCATTTATCCAGGCTTGTACACCTGTAATGGCTGGTTTAAACTACTTTAAAAATATTATTTATTAATTTATGTAAATGACCTCTGTTGTGACTGGCCTGTATTGCACCTCATTAAAAAAGCAATACAGGCTGAAACTTCAGTGTGAATAGACAGTCTAAACTGTTGTAGGCTGGTATATAGATATAGACATGTGCTCAAGTTTGAACATCCTGGTCAAATTACATGTTTTCTTCTAAGGGAAACCTCTGCTAATCCTCTACAGCAGACAAACTTTAATTTTGACTTTTTGCAGAACTTAACACACAAATTTACTTGCTGAGTTTAACATGTTTGTACATATTTAGTATAACATTATAACATAGTGTAACAATTATATATCATTTTTAACATGGGCCACATTTTATGTTTTATTTCCTCCCAATGTATGTAATTCAGCAAATAAATGCCTATATGCATATAGACAGGGAGATAATGAATGAGAGAGGGGAATACAGAGAGAGAGAGACAGAAAAGAGAGAGATAACTGAAAGAAAATGCTGCTTTCAATTCACTTGATTCAAATGTGCAGACTGGTTCCACATGAATAAACTATATCAGCTCAATTACTTTCATCTGTTTGATGTACTTTTGGCATGAATTGTGTTCATGTAGTGTATTTAGGGAGAGACAGAGGGAGAGAGAGTAAGAGAGAGAAAAACTAATTAAAAATGAAAAGTGCATTATCTCGGTTTCCACACGGGTCTACGCACATTTCTCACAGACTGAGTTCAGAGGCCAGAGTTAATCACACTGCTCAGTACACCACTGTACCCCTGATAGAATGAGCTCTGCCAGGACTGTTGCTCTGTGGACACAACTGGACAACAAGAAGTGCAGCTGAGTGCATTAATTACACAGCCAGCTGTGTTGCCCAAACATGGACAAAAAGTGAAGATTCGCCAGCAGAAGTCACGAAGACGCTCAGATTTCATGCTGTTCCTACATTAAAATGCGCTCACACAGCACTGCTGCTTATCAAAATGCTATTGGTGCAAACAGAAAGGGTTGTGTAGGTTCCAGGAAGCTGCCAGCATATCAGAGACAAAGTGAAAAGCTCCACAAAGCAGGCTGTAAAAGTAATTGAAACTAACCGACTGAGACAGCTCTTCATTTTTAAATAGGCCATGCATTTCCCTTACTATAAAATAAACTGAGGTGCAGCCAGATATATTAAAAAGAGGGATACTTTGGCATAACCCAACTTAGAGGAAGGAGGAAAAAATGCAGGATCACTAATGCATACATGGTAACAGCAGAAATTTTGGGCATAGGCATAAATGCATTGCAAGACAACCTGAACGCAGCAAACAGCAGTTACAGCACTGCAATCATCTCTGTTCCTACATAACATGCACAAAAAATTATGCATATTGATCTGCACTGCAGAATGCTAGCATTACTACTGCTGAGTGCTGATTGGTTGGCATTGCTGCTACTGAGTGCTGATTGGTTGGTATGACTGCTACTGAGTGCTGAAAGATTAACATTACTGCTGCTGTGTGTTGATTGGTTGGCATGACTGCTACTGAGTCTTCATTTGTTGGGATTACTGCTACTGAGAGTAGATTGGTTGGCATTACTGCTACTAAGTGCTGATAGGTTGGCATTACTGCTGCTGACTGTTGAAATCAACTTCACTCTTTAGCAAAATGGAGACAAATGGATGTTGACTGTAACCCCTGGCTTGATCTAGAACAGTAATACTGCAACGAAATATCCATCACAGATTTACCCTTTCTTAGCAAATCTATAAAATATCATGAATGTTTTAAAAGCATAACAATCTCAACAACATTAAAAGCCTGGTGGAAAATTAAGAAATTAACAAATTTTGAAATGACACCTAACATATACACACCCATATGGCACAATCCAGACTTTATAATGAACAAACGACCTCTTATATACAAGAAGTGGAAAGAAAAAGGCATAACACATTTACACCATCTCTTTACGAATAACACAATTAAAAGCTTCCAAGAACTAACTGAAACATTTGACTTAGAAGAAAATCAATATCTAAAATACTATCAATTAAAAAGTATACTTAAAGCCAAAATGAATATCTTTCAAAACAATCTCAGTCCATCCCCCATTACTGAAAATATAAACCAAATCATCAGCCCTCAGAAAATCTTATCAAAATGATATGCACTCATAGGTACTTTAAAATCAACCATACCAATACCAACTAATCAGTGGGAAAAGGATTTCGATATTAGCACTGATACACAATTCTGGACACAAATCTGTAAAAATATCTTCATTATGAGTAAAAACACAAACATCCAATTAATTCAATATAAAATCATTCATAGGACGCACATTACACAGTACAAATAGTTTAAAATGGGACTCAGCAATTCAAGTGTATGTACACAATGTATAACTAATAAAACAGATGACTATTTTCATGCATTTTGGATTTGCACACCAGTCCAATGTTTTTGGGAAAATTTAATCTCAAAATTATTCCTATATTTGGGGAACAGCATTCCAATGTCACCCTCCCTATGCCTCCTAGGAGATCTTTCAGAAGTAGAATCCTCATTCAAAGATACAGTTCCATTACTCCTAGCATTAACTGTAGCAAAAAAAACAATACTGCTAAATTGGAAAGACAAAAAAAATATTTCTAATCTACTAACAGAACACCTACGCTGTGAACAAGCATCAATCCACAACAAGACAGATGTATTCTAAACTTTTCAAACTTACTAAAACTAGGCAACATAACATGAGTAGTAGCACCCAGAAATCAATTTTCTTTTCTTCTTTATTTATATATATATATATATATATATATATATATATATTCTTCTCCCCTCTTTCTATTTCTTTCCTTCTTTTAGACATTTGAGTATGTGAATGTATGTATATGTATATATATATGTATATACATTTATATATGCACATATTTTATAAAGACATTTTGTGTAATGCAACACAATATCAGAGTACGATGCTGGGCAGGGGCTTGCGACGCTGTGGGGTCTTTGGGGGGCTTCCCCTTCAGACCGGTTTGTCTGCTCTGCCCTACTACCTTCTTGGACCTGGGGGCAGGGGGTCCTTCGGGCTGTGGGCAGGGGGTCAGACAAACAGTATGGAGGGGGCAGAAAATGCACCCTGGCTCTTCCTCTCTTCTGCACAGCAAGGCTATATTGCCTACTTATTATTGATGTAACAGATTATTGTATGTTGTATACAAGATGTTCAATGTTTTTGTGTATGTATATGTGTATACATATATCTTACCACTGTATTTACTTAAAATATTGCCTGTCTGTCATTATTATAATTATTAATAATTTCTCTTTTTTTTTGCCTAATGTACTGTCTGTTCATTTCTTTTACGTATTGTTTTTTTTTCTCTTCCTCATCTCTTTGTGGCTTGTCTTGTCATAACATACCTGTCTATTTCTTGTATTATATATCTGTTGCTAATAATAATAAAAAATAAATGCATTGAGTTGTGGCCAAAAAAAAGAATGGGCTAAAATTGAACCACGATGCAGCAAAAGGTTAATTACTTCTGACTGTGCATATTTTTTTTTTACTTTATTTTCTTTTCCTGTGCATTCCATGCTGATCCAAGCTGGTCTAAGCTAGTTCATGCTGGTCTGGTGCTGGTTTAGCTTGTCAGCATGGTTATCCTGATCGTGTACCAGCATCCAAAACACAACATATGCTGGTTTTGCTGGCGACCAGCAATGCTGGTCTGTGCTGTTTTATCTAGCAGGGATCTGTGTTTATGCTTAAAAATAAGCACTTTGGTAATATTTGAACCTTGCTACAAAAACATTGACATAACCTTGCCATAAGCATATCCCTGAAGATGACATACATTGTCATGAGTTCTCATAACTGAATTTATTTAGTAATATGACAGTATCATATCAGCTTTACTGGTTATTGTTGATATAATATTTGATGTCATCACAGCTCATTTCACATGCTAATTTTTATTCAGTGTACTCTAGTTAGCTATGATGACATTATGACATATGTCACAACAAGTACTTACTTAATTACTGAACATAATCTGCCTTGATAAATCATGACGGCATATAATACCTGGCATGAAAACTCAAAAGAAAATAATCTAAATTGTGTAGAAATGGGCACATAATTGACTGTCCTGGATGATATATGAACTACTCTGATTCAGGAAATTGTCCCAGCGCTGGTTTAAAGGAAGCCTGGCCTCATCCCATTTTTACCGTTTTTTTTTTAAATCATGACTGCAAAATGCTAGAGGGTGTCTGTGAGGGATGCCTTAATGCATGACGTTGAATGGAGCTAAACAACCCTGTGAAGGGCCTTCCTTAAAAGTTTTGAAAATATTGGTAAGAATACTTTCCATTTAAAATAAAGGAAACCTAACCAGCAATTTATTTTCTACAGCAAACAGGTTATGGGCAGGAGGGATCTAGCATTACTGGTGCTCAAAAATATAACAACAGTGTTAAAATGTTTGACAATCTTCAGTGCTCAGAAAGTTGCTGCATTTTTATTGAAAACAATTAAGCATTTATAAACTACAGCTCCATAGTGGCCCCATCGCTGTGGACTCTGATATGCCAAAAGACATTATTTACTGGCCATTCTCCTCAATATGGCAAAACAGTGATTTTAATGCAATTAATGAATCAATTCCAGTGTGTGAAAGAAAGTGCTTGTGTGTGTAACATATTAACATATACTTTGCCACAGACACACCCCAATTTGCCCTGATATACATATAATGTACATGAAGCGTGCTATGATTCATGCAGATGTGAACGAATAAAAGTATTCAGCAGTTTCATGAACCAGTGGTTGTTCTCAGAGGCGAAATTTGAAAATTTGGAAGTGCAGTGCTCCCCCTACCGGACAGAGCTTTAATATGTTTATTGTGATAAAATTACAAAATAATGCAGCCTTTTTTTCCAGAGTGATATGATTGTGTGGCGAGATCATTTTAATGTAAACAATAGCAAATATAGTGTATTGTATTTTAGGAAGGTGCTTATTTACTATTTCAGTAGTATAAAGCGTGGAGCAGAAAATAGTATAGTCACAGTATTTGTTCATATCAGTGAACACATAAAAATAAGAACATGCACTTTAGTACAATGTTTGCTGTCTACAAATCCTGCTAGAAAAAACAGCAAAAAACAGCATATGTTCTATTTTGGAGCTGGTATGCTGGTCAAACAGCATGACCATGCTGGGTGACCATCTAAACCACTTCACTGCAACAAAACATGCTATAAAATCTATAGTGATTCTACAGTGAGTTGCCACTAATGTACAGTTTTTACAATTGCTTGTTGTATATTGTCAGCTTATCTGTAAATTACTGTAAATTGCATTGTCTGGTGTTTTACTGTTATCTAATGCATCACTCTAAATGCCCAATCTTTTACAGTATAATCCTGTAAAATAGCAAACCAATTTTTAATGTAAAATAAATACTGTACATTAGTAGCAATAATGGAAATGCCAGCCTAGGGTAGTTAGTAGTATTACCATTATTTTCTGTTTATACTGTTATTGCTGAATTTAACAGCTATTTTATTGAGTTTGATTGTGCAAGATGAAATCAATAAACAAAACTGTCTGTAAAATATTGTATGTTTACAATTAAATTTGAGTGCATGCAACTTTAATGCATAAGGGCTACTATGTGTGCAAATTTGAGTAGATATATGCACTAGAAATGTATTAAATAACAAAAACAAAAGTACCTGAATGCTTGCTTCCCTTCACTGTGATCGGACACATAGGAAAATGTTCACCATTTGGTTGCTTTCAATTACAGCTTAGCATTTGGAACACAGACTTCATGCAGGAGATAAAGAGGGGATTTGTGCCTTTCTTGTGATTACAGAATGTGTGTGAGAGGATAAGTCAGAATAAGATAAGGCAGCCACGTCCATCTGCGCCTGAGATCCAGGACAATCCATCATGCACTCCAAAATGAATCAACTTGGGTTGTTTGACTTACAATATGTAACTGAAAATATGTCCACATTTAATATTTGCATTGTGTTGTCTTTATGTAAAATGCATAAAAAAGAAATGAAAGTACAACCCCATTTCCAAAAAAGTTGGGATGCTGTGTACAATGTAAATATAAACAAAATGCAATGATGTGCAAATCATTTCAAATCTATATTTCATTGAAAATGGTTTAAAGACAACATATCAAATGTTGAAACTGAGAAATGTTATTGTTTATTGAAAAATATTTGCCCATTTTGAGTTTATATTCATGTTTTGGCATCATATGCTGCCATCCAGACATCGTCTTTTTTGGGGAAGGCCTTCATTATTTCAGCAAAACAATATCAAACCCCATTCTACATGTATTACAACAGCATGCCTCAGTATTAAAAGAGTCCAGGTGCCAAACTGACCTGCCTGCAGTCCAGACCTGTCACTCACTGAAAACATTTGGCACATTAGAGACCCCGAACTAATGAACAGCTAAAATCCTATATCAAACAAAAATTCAAAACTATAGCTGTCGATCTCCTCAGCTCCCAAACGCATACAGAATGCCATTAAAAGAATAGGTGATGAAACACAGTGGAAAACATGGCCCTGTTCTTTTTTGGAATTCCAACATTTGATATGTTGTCTTAGTAGTATGTTCCTTCAAAATAAGGTTTACATGATTTGCATAACATTGCATTCTATTTTTATTTACATTCTACACAGCATCATGACTATTTTGGAGATGGGGTTGTACATTTCAATGCATGGAAACTGTTTACGTTGATCCAAAAAGAATTTAATTATGGTAAAATGCAAATAAATTGCACTGAGAAGTTTCTATTTGGTTCAGTCCACAATTTAACCTAAATATTGAGGTAAGAACAATTATGTATGCTGACTTTATTTGTTCAAATGTAAATGATTGGCTTGACTGAATTGAACCCCCTGCTTGGCTCTGTAATTACTGTGTGTAATGTGCTGAACAGAATAATACAGAACATCAATCAGCAAGCCAGTGAATGTAACACATGGGTGGGCTACCTGTTAGATCATCAGTATACACACTTACGCACACCCACACAGACGTGAGAGTAATTACAGCCAAAGACTGGTGCGGACAGCATTTATGACAGCACTGGGTGATACTAGCTGAGGCAGAAATGGTCAATTTCATTCCACTTTCCCAGCAGCAAAGGCAATTTTTTGGTTTGTGATTAACATTTTATTGGTTTTTTTTTTTAAAACAAAGTAAAATGCAAGGATACTTATATGGACTGAACTCCCACAGTATAAAAAATATATTTAAAAAAACAAATATTCAGATGTTACATATTCACAATGACTGTCACTATCTATTTAAACCTAATGCCATAATTGAGATACTAAGCTAAAGATACACAAAATCATCATTTATAAGGTATTTTCTATTGAGAGGTGGTGATTTGTATGTCACTTCTAAAACAAAAAGAGTTTCAGTCCATGGGTGGACCCCTGAATTTAAAATCAGGAAAAGAGGGTGCATCCTTGTCCCTCATGGTCAGTTGTCAGACCCCATTATTTTAAAGTAAATGTGTCCCAAAGTTGTAAAATCAGTGTTTAGCCTCAAGAATTGTTGCTACTGAAAAACAATGAATGCGCTTTCTGTGTTTTAATGATAAATATTATGATTTTATGTCTATACAACTGTACAAAGCTGTGTTTCCTAGTCATGTACTGGCTAGCATTTTTTATTTATGCTTACAATTAGCTAAAATTGTCACGTCTGAAACAGTAAAACACTAAAACTGAACATTGAAACACTAAACTGCATTATTACACAGAGTGTGTTTAATGTGGTTTTAGGTCTTTTATTTACAGAGGTGGACGAAGTACACAAATCATGTACTTGAGTTAAAGTAGAGATAAACCCAGGGTAAAATATTACTCCAGTAAAAGTAGAAGTCCTTACTCTAGACCTCAACTTGAGTAAAAGTACAAAAGTATTTGCCTTCAAATGTACTTAAGTATCAAAATGAAAACTACAAAAATATTTAATTATGACTTTAATGTCCTGTTATCATTTTTGTAACAAACTCGCTTCATGAACTCATTTTAGGTGAAAATAAAAAGGTGTCTATCTTGGTAAACCAGGCTTTTAATAGAACATCATTAATTAGTGACGCTGACGTCTATTAAAATGATCATAAGCACAAAACACTGAAGGCCAACAGTTTCCATCAGGGAGAACTGAGTGGCTCTGAAATCACTTTTCACAAACAAGCAAAGTTCCAGTTTAGGATGTGGAATTATTAGCCTTATTATTGTTCATATTACTCTTTTAAGATTTATTAAAGAAAGCTTATGTTTAGCATTGAAAGCTTAATTGTCATATTGTCCAATTCTAAGAGCTAAGAGTCAGCACATAAGGCTGTGTGCTGACTAACGGTGGAATACACAAGGACGTCAGATAACAGGAAATACCTCGAAGCTAATAGTAGTAGACACTGGGATTAGCACACTACACATGTGTTTCATCTGGTCAGATAAGCAGAGCCATTGTCTGGAAAACGGGGGGAGTTGATAAACACAGGGGATACCTTAAGCTGACCTTGCAGACGCGCTCACGTCTGAGCACATACTTAAAGTTTTATGGTATAGATTGGTGAGCTGGGCTAACGCACACATTGGAGGCTTAATGGAATCTACTGATATCTTGGGTAAGGGAGGAGCTGTCATGTGACTATAAAAAGGGAGTCAGATGATAAGGGGTCAGAGCTTACTTGGGAGATACATGATGCATGTTCTCTGTTTGTAACCTCTCCAGAATTCTGTAATAAAACTGTTTGTTTCACTTCAGTCTGATCTACTCGTCCATTTGTTTTGCATCAACGAACATGCAGGACTGGTTTCGTCCACAAAGATTACTTTGTAAATTAGTAACAAATTGAATAAAAACTGGCTTTAAACTCAGGATCACAAATAGGTTTTCCTTTACTGTATTGATCTGTAGGTCTCTGCTCATAAACATAAACTAACCGAAACTCATTTACTATAAAATTAAAGTGTTTGTATGAATTCAGAAAAAAAGAAATATGCCAGTCACGACTGCATATGTGGACATATTTCTATATTGTGGTCTATTTACACAAAGTTTGGTTAGTTCATCATTTAGGTGACGCATGTATTTTTACGCTGCTGCACTGAAGTTAAACCGTGTGCTTGCATTGGGTCGGTATGACCAACAGGTCAAAACAAGCTCAGAACAAAGACGCTGTGCCCTGATTGGTTCTTGCTTTGCGCTTCTTTTGTTTTGACATGTTACGTTTTTATACACACAAAAACCAAAAGAAACGACAGATTTCTCAAAATGTAGTGGAGGAAAAAGTCAGATATTTGACTTTGAAATGTAGAGTACAGATACACAAAAAAACTACTTAAGTACAGAAACTAATTACATTTACTTAGTTACTGTCCACCTCTGTTTATTTAATGCATTCAACATTCACACCTGCCTTCTAGGGGGTTTCCTCTCTTTGAGTTACTACATTTACATGCACAGCAGTGGTTTGATAGCAGGCTGAACAGCATGGTTCATTTGTCATAGTCCGATTAAGGTCATCCTAATTTTAGTGCAATTAAAACATGTGGTCCAAGCCAATATTGGTCAGACAACTGAAGACAGATTTGGATATATAGACACCTTTCATTGCTCCACTAAGTTTTTGCAACATCTTGTTGTGCTGTCTGCAGCACAGATAGCCGACATCAAAACAAACATGAGTGACAAAAAACAAGTGGCAAAAGGGCTCATACTTGTACTGGGAGGACAAGACATCCCTGTTAACATCGGGTCAGAATTAAACATCATTACATAGTATGATTAATGGTGGGAAAATGTTTTAAATGTCAGGAAACTTATATGAAGATAAACTTGGTTGCATTATGAAAGCCTTTGACATCAAAACGTCAGAATATGGTGGGATTTGTGTAAATACATATTTATGGATCTTGCTTTGTTATGATGAAACAGGAAAGAGCCTTTCCCAAAACATTAAAAACACATTTTAATGACACTCCATCCACACAGCTTAATGCATCAGAGCTGCATTTAGTGGGACCTGCATGGTTAGGCCAACAGGTAAATTAACCACACAGATTGTTTTTAATTATGTTTCATACTGTCCTGACTTTTTTGGAATTGGGTTAGCGTATGCATCAGTAAATGAATGGGGAACTGAACTAAAAATAGACCACTGTAATGCATGCTGGGTTATGCATAGTAAATTTTAGTTACTTAATTTCATCTTCCCTGTGCTAATCGTTGGATAAAGGGGTATAAGGCCCCTTCACCTTGACCCTTAAAAGTGGGCTGTTGAGTGATATATGTATGTGTACCACTCAAATTTTGAGCATAACTCAGAAACGCTAGCCAGTACATGACTAGCAAACACAACTTGCTAGATTGCACGCACATAAAATCATAATATATTTATTAAAACACTAAAAAGTTACATACTTGTTTTGGTAGTGAGAATTTTTAAGTATATAGTGTATAGTGTATAGTGATTAGTATAGTATATAGTGATTTTCAGACTTTGGGGCATATTTGCTTCAAAACTATGGTGTCACAATTGACCCCTCCCAGTCCTCCATGTACTTTTGTTTTGTTTTGGTCTTGTCCATGTTCTTTCTATGCTTTGATTTTTCCCTGTCCTCCCCCCTTATTTCTTGACTCCGCCCTTGATTGTTCTCACCTGTGTTATCCACCTGTGTATTGTCAACCCTCGTTGTTTTCTTAAGCCCTTTGTTTTCCCCAGTTAGTTGGCTGGTCTTTGTTTGGTCTTTGTATTGGATTGTTTGGTGTTTGTTCTACTGGCCTCTGTTGTTTATCCTGTGTTCATTTTCGTTATGTCTGCCCGTTCTCTCCGTGTTGGCTCTTTGACCCTGGACTGTCTTGACCCTGATAATGGATTTGCCCTTAATAAATCTCACTTCTCTCTGCACATTCGTCCGCCTTATCATCACTCACACATGTTACATATGGGAACAAACTGCTCACCAGGGACAGAACAGCAGTCTCACTTCCTGCTCTAAAATGTGGTGGAGTTGTGGCTAAAATAAAGCTCCGCCCATGTGCTGGTTTTTCATTTAAAATTTACACTCATGATAAATCCAAAAATTCACTTTAAAAGAAATCATAATTAGGGGTTAGGAGGAGGTTTTGGCAGCAACCTCCTAACAGAAAGTACCCTATAAATTATGATTTTGTATACAACATAATTCTTGTAAATATCTAAGGCCTGAATACTTTTTTTTAAAATGTGAGACTGCAGGTTGAATAATTCAGTAGAATGAGGTAAATATGTATATATGCAGAGAAGGTAAGTGGGAGACAACAGGTTACTGGTTACTGTCCTAATTCATGATGTTATTTTGCCTTTATGATACTGGAAAAATCTACTTTTAAAATAAAGACTGGACTTAATTTGCATCTCAAAAACTGCCTTTTAAAAAAATATCTAAAGCTCTAAAGCAAGCATACTTTTGCTGATGAGCTAACCCACAGGCTAATCCTTCACTTCAAAAAGAAATTCACTTGGAGACATCCTGATTTAAAAGGAGCTCTCACCCTTTATTTCTCCCGCAGACACTATCAATTGTTCTGAAGAAACAAGCAAACAGATTCATTCTAGAGATTTATTATGTACTCGGAGCCTTTACTGAAGAGGTCATTAACTATAATGATGAAATACTTCAAGTTAAGGCTGTTCAAACGTACACTGGACTATTGTGGGCTGAATAGCAACAATCTAGCCAGGGTCTCTGAGCTTTCAGGTGACATGAGCTTAGAGTGATTGAGGTGTGTATGTATGTGTGTGAGTGTGTGGTCACTGTGACCCCTGTCATTTCCTCTGTGATCCCACTGCCTCAATGGTCTAATTTCACTGATTTGTTAGAGAGGAAAGTAAACAAGAGGGAAATTAAGGTATCTAATAGACATAAAAGAGAGCAGGGGGAGAGAGTGACAGAACAGAGACAGAGATAATTTGTATTCAGTATGTCAGCTGGGGTCAATAGATTTCTAACCCCAGCCCTCCTGGAAAGAGTCAACCTTATGTAACTTACACCATATGTCCAAACATTTATAGACACCTGCTCATCCAACATTTCTTCTGAAATCAAAGGTGTTAATTGGGACTTTATCTCCCTCTTGCTGCATTAACAGCCTCTACTGTTATGGACAGACTTTGCATTAGATGTTGGAACACTGCTGTGAGGATTTAATTGCATTCAGATACAAGAGCATTACTGAGGTCAGGTTCTGATGTTGGAAGATTAGATTTGAATCATACTAGAGGTGCTCCTTTACTCCAGTTAACTCAGTTCAAATGCTCCAAAGCCCAGCGCTAGGGGGCTTTACAACCACCTTTCTGATTGCTGCTTGGCAGTGAACATGTACGGCTGCTCCAGAGTGCCCCATTCTGTTGACAACACTTTTGTATGAGGACTATACAAGCTGTATGTGCACAATGGTCAGCAATCGGTGCATGTTAGAAGTATTGTCTAATTATAAGGGTTGTCTGGATACTTTCTGACATATCGAAGACACAACACTGCAGTTTCATGTGCAGCCACACACATGAAATTACATTAGGATGGCTTTCCCCTGTGGAAGCAAGCTTACTAAGTAGACCATAAAGGAAACATATGCTTCCAAATAAAGACCCAATTTGCTAGTTAATCGAGCATGCTGTTAGGTTAAAGACAGACTGTAAACAGCTTGGGCTGTCTGTGGTGTGGTTCTGGTGGTCTAATGCAATTTTTCTATTTCTATGCAGTCTCTGGACCTATGGCCCTCTGCGTCCACCCCTTGGCCATTAACCAGGTAATTCAGGTTCTCTGTGTTAAGGACCTGAAAACATAAGCCAGACTGGTGCAGCTGTTGCATTGAAGAATGTGGAATAACACAACAGTCTCAATCTGATCAGTTTTCTGCATTTGAGTTCCTTTTCATTTTCCTTGCGTTTTGTTTTTTTTGTTTCTACAGGCTATTATTCTCCATTTATCTTACATCTGGACCAGCAGTACCTCAGGCACAGCGACACAGGTTTATTCCATCTACTTTTTCACTAATTGTAAGGTTTTATTACCGGGTGCCATTGTGTCTACAGTGAAGCAAAGCAGTTGATTTGGGGAACAATAACAGCATACTGAGTAGCTGGGTTACATGATTTTCTTTGAAGGTGCTCTGCAATTCAGTACAAAGGGCCTTAACCAGTAATATGGACCAGGGCACCATTGCTCGGTTATTTGATGTATTCATAATTTGCTTTATTCATACAATATGCTCAGCATGTGTTTTCCTTTTGTTGTTTTGTTTCATAAGGGAATTGGGATGCATTAATGTTCAAGAATGTTTTTTGTGGTTATTCATGTTTTTAACCATTAGCCAATGATAACAAGAGCATGACAAAAACATTGTGTAGTTTTGTATTAATTCTTATTCATGGCTCACTAAAACACATTCAGCTGAAACACACACACACACACACACACACACACACACACACACACACACACACACACACACACACCTTTTAAGCTGCTTATCTTTTTGGGTTTTGACCACCAGTAGGCCGATAAATCAAGTCAATTGCAAGTTATAACATGATTAAAGTACAACAAAGCATGGTATTAAAACGGAAAAAAGGGCCGAAGAAAGATGTTTAATCTAAATTCAGAGTAATTTCACCTTCAACACAGTTTAATTAGTATGTGAAATAACCCCTGGTGTTCACAGGGTCCCAGGTTGGTTCACTAATGCAGCGTTGACTGGCTGCTCACTTAACATAGCAGAGTGATATCTAGGTTCAGTGGCAACAAAATGAATGGATCCACATTTCTTCCTCTGGAAATGCTCTTTTCTAATTTGGTAATGCAGTCTTCCACACATTAATTGAGATTGGCCCACCAAGACCCCATTTATTTCCCCATATGTTTTTAGAAGATTATTTGCTCTGACTGTCAAAAGAAGCATTCATTCTTTTAGTACAGGTAGTATGGTAACTACAGGCAAAAGTGCATATGTTGATGTACAAATAAGTCTCAATTTGGGACTGTAAATGAGGTTGTTTTTCTCTGCACAAAGGGCTCTAAAACTTGCCACTAGGAAGTTGGAATAATCGTTCTTCAGTAAAGCACTGAAGGTTCCAGTGTTCTGGCTTCCAGGCTTCTGGTACCTGCTCAAGACAAACACTTGTAGACTGACAACAAAGAATCACAGGAAGAGACACACAGCTAACAAGGCAAATGCTAGCAAGCAGAGACTAAAGCGAATTAGTAAAGAAAGGCTAAACCTAGCAAAGGTTTAAAACTGGCAAGGAAAGGTTAAAGCTAGCAAGGTTAAGACTACAGCAAGCCAACAATCAAACAATTAACTTGATGCATAGGTCACATGAGGCCCAGAGCTGAGTGTGGGGACCATAGAATAGAATAAAATAGCCACTAAGAATAAAATATAGTGCAGGTATAATTCAAAGTGCAGAGTTCTAGACTGAGGTGGTGTAGGGGGTAGTGGGATGAAAGACAACTAAGACGGGATGGTACGTCAGGGATTTGGGCTTGGGAATTGTGTTTAGCAGCCTGACTGCTTGAAGGAAAAAGCTGTTCATTCCAGTAGTCCCTGCTCGGATGTAAGACATATCTACTTGCTGAGTGCAGGAGTTCAAACAAATGATGGACTGGCTGTGGGTGCTCTCTGACGATACTGTAAGGTTTGTGTAAGCAGCGAGAAATGTAGATTATGGTGATGTCTGGTAGTTCAACACGGTTTCAATGTCACAGTGGTAGATATTCACTAGAAGCTTCTGCGTTAGATTTGCTTTCCTAAGTTTCCTTAGGTAATGAGGGGCTGTTGAGGTATCCCAACTACTGAGGCAGTACTGGTATTCCAGGACAGGTCCTCAGTCACTGTCAGGCCCAGGAAATTAAAGTTGGCTTTTCCACTTTTCCACTGCCATGCCATTTACATAGTGTGTTGTGGCTCTATTGTCCTGATTTGCGAAAGTCCTTGACCGCTTCCTTTGTCTTCCTGATATTCAATGCCAGATTGTGACTATTACACCATACTGCCAGCTTTTGTACTTTACACATCATCATTATTTGAAATGAGGCCCAGCACTGTGGCATCATCTGAGCATTTGATTTAGAAGGAGAGGAGGGGAAGCAGTCATGTAAAAAAGGTGTAAAGTAGTGGACTAAGTTAGCATCCCTGTGGAGCTCTGGTGTTTAGGGACAGAGCGGACGATACATCTGCCATGTTGCACGGTTTGTTAAGAAGTCCAATACCCATCTACATGAGATGTTAAGTCCCAGGTCCTTTGGTAATGAGCTTGATGGGCAGGGCGGTATTAAAAGCAGAGCTTAAAACAATAAAGCACATTTTTGTATATGTGTTTTTATGCTCCAGGTGTTCCGATGAAGTATGAAGCACAATAGAAAAAATAATAACTCATACCTAATTGTCATAGATGAAGGGTGGCCTCTGACATTTGCACAGTACTGTATTTTGTGTGCCTTACACATGATATTTGGACCATAAAAGCTAATGTTACTTTTCTGTAAATGTCACCTTGTTTGGTTATCGTTTAATGTACTGCATACGGTTCCTTTCAGTGACATTTTAAGAGAAGAAAACAGAACAAAATAGTCCAACTGAAACATATTTGGTGTGTAATACTCTCATTGACTATAATGCAAGCTGAAATATAAGTGGATTTCAAATGTGGCTTAAATATAATCAGACTTAAAGCCATTGTTATTTTGTAAAGTGACTTTAGACTTTGGATATACTTTTGGAAAAACACATTATTTCTATTATTATTAAATATAATCTGTCATGTTACCATGATACAGACATTTCACTTCACTAGTACCAGCCACAGTGCTTGGTCCCCTAATGAAGTCGTATTGATTATCTAGAAATGATAGTAATTTTTTTTCTTATTTTAGAACTCTAGTTGTATTATGGGCTCATGCAGTGCTCAAAATAACTAACTGAGCCTCTCAGTCTTAGTGAGTCAGCCATTTGCTGCTCCTTCACTTTCATTCCCCCCACACCAGTCTCTCTTATCCTCTTATCTGGAAAACAAGCCTTTTTAGAAAGGAACATGTGGGTGTCAATCTGGAGACAGTGGTATTTTTCACCCTTTAGCAAACTTTAATACAATCAGATGACTAGCTGTCTCAGTCATCATGAGCAAGGCCTATAAGGAAAAAAAAAAACATGATTTAAAGCTAAAAGAGTCTAATAGATATCATATTTAAAAAAAAAACACTACACACTTCAGTCTGCTGTAAAGATCTAACAAAACATTTCAAACATTCACCTTTCTCCAAAAATGGAGATTTCTGAAAAATGGAGTAAACTGAACAATGAATGAGTGGTGGCGCAGGTGGTACTAGCAGTGTAGTAACTAGAAATTTAAAGGGACAAAAGTCCTTAACTTTAATAAATTGTAAAAACACAAAACCACAATCAACCACAATCATATACATTTACACTATATTGTCAAAAGTATTCACTCACCCGTCCAAATCATTGAATTCAGGTGTTCCAATTTCTTCCATGGCAACAGGTGTATAAAACCAAGCACCTAGGCCTGCAGACTGCTTCTACAGACATTTGTGAAAGAATGGGTCGCTCTCAGGAGCTCACTGAATTCCAGCACGGTACTGTGATAGGATGCCACCTGTGCAACCAGTCCAGTCGTGAAATTTCCTCGATACTAAATATTCCACAGTCAACTGTCAGTGGTATCATAACAAAGTGGAAGTGATTGGGAACGACAGCAACTCCACGTAAGGCCACGTAAAATAACAAAGTGGGGTCAGCATCATATGCTTTCATTGGAGTTCCTCTCTCAAAGTGCAAAACATTGTGAGATAATTCTAATGAACCACCTATACCAATTTGCCAAGGATCTGTATTTTACTAGCTTTTTACGCCACTATTATGTACATTGGCCATTTTCCTCTCAGTGTCTGAATCTTAAAATGGAATTTCAGATTGACTACAGGCTCCCATAATGCACTTCTAATAAACACGATAGTTCACGTCAGTCAAACGTGTATAAATGGAAATTGAGAGTCTCTTGTTGCTAAGCAATGGACAGAGAAACGCTATGTTAACGGCGACCACTAAGCCCCTGAAAACACTGCTCCACTGATTTTTCAATGTTTCTGCATTAATTCTGTGGTTGTGATGTAAACAAAGTCATTCAGAGTGGTTTGATGTAAAATGGTTCATTGTAGAGACACTTTAGAGACAGATTTTCTTTACAGTGGTGTTGTGATAACCAGGGGTCACAATGTCTACAAGACAAATATAGCCATTTTATTTTCTATCCAAAACTACAATTGAACCTTTGAAAATTGAAAAGTTTTCTAAGCTTTTATATGTAATATTTAATGTTTAAAATGAATATTTAATATCCAAAACAATGGTAAAATAATGGAAAATCTGAAAATAATAAGCTTTTGAGAGTGGATTTTGCCATACAACAACACCCTACATGTTCTCCTCTGCTGTGAATTGGTTAAAATAAATAAATTAACAGGTCAGATTTTAGGCCAAAACCTTATCTCAAAACTCATCATCAGGCAGTGTATTCGTAACCATGTTGTGTAGCGAATTTTTGTGAGAGAGCTTTTAAAAGAGTTTAAAAAAAAATAAATAGATGTCTGGTTCCTATCACAACCACTGCGAACAATTCTCTAGAATTTCTCTAGAACAAAGCATTTCACACCAAACCATTCTGAATGACTTTGTTTACATCTTAACCATTTAATTATAAAATTATGTTGAGTTTTAAAACATTGGTGGAATTCCCTTTTAACAGATTTTCTCAATTGAGAAACACTCCAAAACAAACAAACAAACAAACAAACAATGCCACCCCCCCCCCCCCCCAAAAAAAAAAAAAAAACCCCAGCAGCTCTGCTCTACAATGTTCACAATAAATTGCATCATAGTGCATTGTGAGAGACTGTAGTGCCCTCAAAACCCCTCTGAAAACTGAGAAAAAAAAGTCCCACTTGTGTAAAAGTTCCCTAAAATGGGAAAAGTTCCCTACAATAGGAATCCATTTTGGTGACAGTCCTTGTCCTATTATTTTTGATGCTAGCATGGCTGCAATCCTTGTTGCTTTGAGACGCCTGTTCAATGAAATAAAAGGCCATTCATTGCTAGATGAAAAAAAGCCGCCTGTTGTTTATCCCCCCTCCAGTCGTTTTGGATGTTACATCTCTTGGCAGTGTGATACATTATGATGAAATAATGACTTATTTTCAAATTAGTGTGTCAAAATAATGATTCATATTCTCAAAATAAAAACTCATTATATTCTAACAACTGTACTTCCTCAAAGTACCCATACGCAAAAGAAATATTTTTCAACAGATGTGTCAAGTTGGTAATTTATATATATTTACATCTTCAAAATATAATTATTACATATTGACACTATTATGTGTATTTAACCTGCATATGGCCAAAAATGCAGCTTTACAGATGAAGGAAAAAGATTCTTACTTTACCTTTCAACAGCAGTTAACCAAACAACATTTAATTGTAAGTCATTTTGGACCATTTCTACTGATGCTTGTATCATCAAATTTTCACACAACATAACAAGCAGCTGCCATTTTCAAAATGAGCGAAAAAAGGAAATGAAACGAACAGAAATACAAGGTTTTCTTCTGATAGTGACAATATATGCATATGTTTCAATGAATTGGCATTTATGTACAGTACATACAGTGCTCAAAAGCAGTCTTGGGAAAACAGTTTATATATTGTTTATTTATTATTTACCAGGCTAAATGTATAATTTATTTATCTAGTTCCATTAAGAAAGTGAACCAGCTATATAAAACCAGCTATAACAACCACATTTACAAACTGAACCTCAAAATGATCTTGATAATTAAATTGAAAACTTGATTAAGACAAGGTTGAAAAGGTTTTTCAAAGCTGAAAAAGAGAGAGACAGACAGAGAGAGAGAGTGTGTGTGTGTAGTGGAGGTGAGAACACCTACAGGTTCTAAGAGACAAGCAATCTTCCTTATCGAACAGACTTAATCAAAACAGTTATAATTTTATGCAAATTATATGTAAATTACACAATCCACATACACAGCTTTGATTCATCATGACAAATCAAAACTACTATAATGCAGATTTGGACTGGTTCGGAAAACAAAACTGGGCACAGTGTCAAATTCAGCTAACAAAGTTTCCCTCGTGCGCATCTTCATAGCATCAGCAAAAGTGTCTCTCAGTCAGGCCCAAGACCTGGAATGTTCCTGGATGGTCTCCTTTCACCCAATTATACAATGATGGAAATATCCAGTTACAGCTCCCATTAGTACTAGGCTGCGGAGATGGACATTAACAAGTCCTTATCTCATCTCATCCTTCTCAAAGAACATGCCAGAAGCCTCATAGAGACACAGAAGACAAATAACTGTATTCCTAGGTGTAAGGAATAGGTTTTTAAGAAAAATGTTCTAAATTAAACAGATGCAAATCAAATGCAAATCTGTAATGTTTCTTGTTAACGCTTTTTTACCAAGAGACAACAATTTTTGGTCAAATTAATTGTTAAATTAAATGTTAAAGTTTTCTTACTTTACTTATCTTTCAGAATGTTAATGAAATTTAGGTTCAGGTGTGTTGGATGGTCGTGGAAAACGTTGGAGATCTCTGGTTTGAATGTAGATGCATTTGGACTTTAGACCAGTGTCCCAGGGTTTCTTATTTTCTAATTTATTATCACTCAATTGGACTCAATGTATTGATTAATGAGTCTTAATATGGCTGAAAGCATGTACTTTTGCACAACTTCCATTCTAAAACACAAATAATGGAGTTGGTGTTTGTGTGTGGGAATGTCTGACCTCACAAATGTTTTTCTGGATGAATGAACAATGAACAACAATTCCCACATGGATGAGAGGGTTAGGCTTGCAATCTCCGTTCTAGTTGATCCGAAAGGTGTTCAATAGGGTTGAGGTCAGGGCTCTGTGAAGTTCTTCCACCCCAAAATCACCCAATCATAGCAACATCAAACCTCCACCATACACATACAGTTGACAGGGGCAGATCTAGCAGGGCAGAAATGTTACAAACTGACTTGTTGCAGAGGAAGTACTTTCAAGATGGCGACGTCTCAGGTGTGCTCTTACCTGTGTTGTTTATGACTGTTTTACTTTTATCATTATTTACTCATGTGCACACTGTTTATGTTTATGATAAGGAGAAATTACTGCACATTCGATCTTTTGTTAAAGCTGACCCCAAGTTCAATCTTGGGGTGGAGTTTGATCACATTCGTCGTCCCCTGGTGTTACCAGGGCTTCTGGCAAATTGCAGGCTGCCGGCATCGGCGCAGAAGGAAGCGCGGGAGGAGAGCTGGTGTTCTGGCCGGAGTGTGTATCTTGGTCGAGGCAGAGGGCCTTGAATGCTATCACATTGCACCACGCTCATGGGATGACCGGTATGTGTGGCTTTGCGTTGTTGACTTAGCTGGCAGAGCTCCAGGTTGCTGGGTAGACTCGTACGGACATACATGATCCAAAGACTTTAAATCAGCGATTAAACGTAGGGCTCATTTCACGTTCCCAAAAAAAGGAAGATAGAATCTGTAAACTGGCCTTACTAAATATAAGGTCTTTATCTAATAAGACCTTTGCTATTAATGACTTTATATCTTCCCTAGAACTAGACTTTTTATTCCTTACAGAAACCTGGCTCAAAGCAGGAGAACATCACCAGCTTGTTGAACTGGGTCCACAGGATTATCAGTATTTAAACTCTCCGAGAACCTGTGGTCGTGGTGGCGGTGATGCTGCAGTATATAGAAATAGTACAAAATGTTCTCAGCTCAGTTTTGGACAATTTTCGAGTTTTGAAATTCTGGCATTTAAAATTATATATATGAAGACCCAGTATCGTGTATTATTGTTTACCGCCCTCCTAAACCAAACATGCAAAGGTTTTTGCCAATCTGATTGAATACAATCGGTTTACAGATTCAGACTGAGGTGTTTATATGATCAATATAGATTATATCTGTTCATCAATCTGATGAAAATCTTCCTTTACATGCTCCAAACAAGTACATTCAAGTGCAGAATGACGCGCATGCGTGGTGTCATCACGTGATGTCCAGTCAGTTGGCGCGCTTGAGTTTTAATTGCTTTAAACTGACGTCAGACTCAGAAAAACGTCCTTCACTTGCATTTATAAAGGAAGACGTCGTGCTCTGAGACTCATAAGCTGGTCGTCCGTCCCACCGCCGTCTTTTAAAGCTCAGAGTACAAACTCCGTCTCCTCTACAGACCAGCTTCAGCTCCGCCATGCTGAACGGTATAAACCTTTCATTATGACGCGCCACGCATGCGCAGAACGTACTTACACGTCCCGTTGGAGTGTAATCGGATTCAGGCGTTTACACGGCTAATATTCTTCTATTTAATGGATTATTTACAGGATTACCCACCTCGTTCAATCAGATAGAAATTATATTCTGAATGGCCTCAATCGGACTAGACTATTCCGATTGAGGTGTTTACATGGATGGATTCTATTCCGATTGAGCTATTAGTCTGATTATTGACGGATTATTAGGCTGCATGTGAACGTGGCTATTGTCAGAGATTGTTCTTAATTTTAATCGAGTTTTAATTGTTGGTGATTTTAATGTACATGTAGACAATGATGCAAATGTGTTTGCTTCTCATTTATGAAGCATCACAGAATCTTTTCATTTCGGCCAGCATGCTGTTGGCCCTACCCAGGTTAAAGGGCAGACGTTAGATTTGGTTTTTACTTTAGGTCTGGCTGTCCACTCTGTTCGTGTGGAAGACTCTATAGAGTCAGATCACAGCAGTATTCTGTTTGATGCTGAGCTCCAGGCTCCTGTCACAAAATCTAAACGTATTATTTGCTCACGTTTTCTAAATAATGATTCTGTGCATACTTTTGCCCGTCTTTTTTCTAAGGTATATAACTCCAAGACTCACTGTAAACAGGTGAATGACTTGGCCAGTAGTTTTAATGATGTATGCACTACTGTGTTAGATGGGGTTGCGCCTAATAGAACCAGAGTTAAATCTATGATAAATCCTTCCCCATGGTTAAATGAGGAAATCATAGCTCAGAAGAAAAAACAGACAAGCTGAGCGTAGATGGAAACAATTGAAATTGCAAGTTCATTATCTTTATTTAAAAGACCTTCTAACTGTTTTTAATATACATGTTAGAGATGCAAGAAGATCTGATTTTAAAAACTTCATTGCTGCTAATGAGCATAATTCTAGGTTTTTGTTCTCCACCATTAACCAGCTGATAAATGGGGCCTCTTTTTCTAGTTCAACTTCCAACATTGATTGTGGAAGGTTTCTAAATTTTTTTTTATAAATAAGGTTAGTGACTTAAGAGCTAGTATTGTTTTGCCACCCAGTAGTTCAATGGTTTCTCTTCCTCCTTGTAATATGGTTCTTTTTTTATCAGTTTGAACCTGTTTCTCTGGAGGATTTGGTCTCTGTTGTGCAAGGCTTGCGTCCTTCCACTTCTCCTTTTGATGTTATGTCATCTAATTTTTTGAAAAAGGTCTTGTTGTCTGTTGCTCCTTGCTTATTGCGTATTACAAATTGTTTTCCTGACTTTTTAAACAAGCTTGTGTTGTACCTCTCCTTAAGAAATCAAATCTTTATTCATCATTCATTATTGTAATAATTTTAGGCCTATCTCTAAATTACCTTTTAATTCCAAGATTTTGGAAAAGACTGCCTCAGTTCAACATATGCAGTTTTCAAAGATAATGCCATTCTGGAAAACTTTCAATCTGGCTTTCGCCCAAAACATAGCACTGAGATGGTTCTTCTGAGAGTCTTAAATGATCTTTTAATGCATGCTGATGCTGGTGAGGTATCACTTTTAATTCTTTTAGACATTAGCACAGCTTTTGGTACCATTGATTATGGTATTTTATTGGAAAGGTTGAGTCAATGGGCTGGGATTTCTGGGCCAGCACTAAAATGGTTTTATTCTTATTTATCAAACAGGTCATTTGTGGTGTCTGTGGGTGACTGGATGTCTGCCCCTGCATCTCTCAGCTGTGGGGTGCCTCAAGGGTCTGTCTTGGGTCAACTTTTATTTTCTTTATATATGCTCCTTTTAGGTGATCTTAGCCAAATTGAATGTTTTTTCATTTTTATGCTGATGATACACAGATATATCTGTCTGTCAAATGAAATGACACTGGTAGATTGGCTAATCTTACCAACTCTCTGACAGCCATTAAAACCTAGACGTCTCTTAACTTAAACTAAATGATGAAAAGACAGAGGTTCTAATTGTGGGCTCTGAGGAAATGTCCAAAAAGGTGCAGTTAGCTACTGATTGTGTTGGTTTAAAGGCAAAGCCCTTTGTGAGAAATCTTTACTTACTCCTTACTCATCAAGAAGCTTCTTCAATCCTCTTTTTTTTCAACTTAGAAATATTTGTAAAGTTAGACATTTCCTGCCCTTTTCTGACATTGAAAAAATTATTCATGCTTTTGTTTCCACCCGTTTGGACTACTGCAATGCCTTATTTCCTTGTCTGAGTCAGAGAGAGATGCCTCGTCTACAGTTTGATCAAAATGCAGCTGCTCGTCTTCTCACTAGGACAAAGCGTAGAGAACATATTACACCAGTATTGGCTTCTCTACACTGGTTGCCTGTAAGCTACAGAATAGATTTTAAAATTTTAATGCTTGCTTATCAGGCTGTTCATAACGAGGCTCCAGCATACATCACTGAGCTCTTATGTCCTCTTCATAGTGTCAGAACTTTAAGGTCTTCTAATCAGGGGTTATTAACTTAAAATCAAAGGGGGACCGGGCTTTTGCAGTCTATGCCCCAGGTTTTAAAAAAACATTTAAAGACTTATTTTTATTCTCTTGCTTTAAACAGCTTTTGATCGATGTGCTTTATAAGTCGTTGTGCATTGGAGTATTTAATTGTGTATATTACTTATTTGAGTATATGATTATAATGATCTTATAATAATCTTGTCTTGTATTGTATTTTATTTGTAAGTATTTTGTAAAGCACTTTGTGAGTCACTCTGGAGAAGTGCTATATAAATAAAGCTTTACTTACTTACTTGCTAGAGATGGCATCCGTGGCACGTTTAAAGTCACTCATTAGTACGACTCATTCTACTGCCAGTCTTTGTCTGTCAAGACTGCAATGCTTTGTGTGTAATTTTATCCACCTGTTAGCGATGAGTGTGGCTGAAACAGCTGAACTCAATAATTGCTTAATAATTACTTTTCTCTGTGAAGTGTATATTATCCTTATGGGTATAATATTTCAACTTAATATGTTAAACTATCTGGAAAACAAGCCATTATTTTGCAGTGAAAATCAAACTTGCAGCATGAGGTAAAACATGGATGTCTTTATGCCAGGAACAAACAATTATGAACAAATTTTTTTCCTCCTACCTGGTGGGAGAGGGGCTTTAAAAAGAATGTGAGCCAAACTTATGTTAATTATGAACTTGCGCCTGTGTTAATTTGCATGAAAGGTCTTAGCAGAGTGCTTGCTAAACAGACCACCCCCACCAGCACAAATTGTGTGCTCCAGAATTTCTCCCAGAAGATCTGTGTGTTTTTAATTCCACTGCAAAACTTAAGAATTTAAACTTAGAACTGAACAGTCTCGCTCATTTTTATGGGTAACCTGTAATTTTACATTAACAATGTCAAAATGACCCACACATTTGACAGCAGTTGGAGGAGGCCTACTGTGCGCAGACATCTGCACAAAGTCTAAAGTTCTGGTTATGTGCTGATGCGGGAAACAGATGGCAGCTTCATTATAGATGAATTCATGATGACATTAAAAAAATCATCTGTTTCTTTCGGGATCAACTACAGAAAGTGGCAGCTGGTGAAAATATGTCTAATTTCAGAGTCGAATACATTTAAACACCTGTCTTTGTCAGTTTAACTGGTCCCTCAGCTACACAGACAGATGGTGAGTGGCTAGTGAACTGTAACGTCATGCAGTTTTGTAAAGGTGCACTTTCCTTTCTACTCAAGTAGCACTAATTTTCACCCTACTCTTTCCTCCATTGCATTTCAGTCCCACAGGCCACAAAAAACACATTCAAAATCTATTTCTACCTGCAGTGCAGTAGGTGTGTGAGCACCTCACCTCCCTGCAGTTCAAAATGATTGAGATGTTATTTTAATACATAAACGGCTCATTTGACTATTGTGTTGGTAAATGGTGATTCTTCTTTTTGAGTTTGTATTTTAGTGATTTTAATTGTGAAGAACCTTGTGGACTTTTCATTCTTCCTTTTTTCTGTCCCTCTGACTGACTCACTCACTCATTCACTGATGACTGAAGATAAAAGACTGCCCATAAGGGGGAACGACTTGCACAATGACCGTAGAAAAAAAACAATCTTGTGTTCGCTGAAAAGGCATTGTCCAGTCAGCATGGTGGACATATGAGAAGTGTATGCATTCTAAGACATACTACATGCTGGTGCTTCCCATCAGTGACACTTTGTCTCCTTGTTAGTCACAAATGCTGAACAATTATTTTTATGTGAAAACAAAAACTATTTTGATGCTTGTTTTTCAGTTTAAGTTGAAAATGGTATACTTTTATTCTAAATACATAAAATGTATATAACGTTATATAAATATAATTTGAAATCTTCTCCCAAGATCAGCGGTGTTACAGAAACAAAACACAAGATCATTTTGAATTGTTTTAAGGATGGATTTCAATTCTGAGTCCAGGTTTAAGTCCAGGTTTTGGCTAAAATCCTGATAGTTTAAGCTTTGTTAAAAATGTCAGTGGTGAAACATTAAATTATTTTAAAACATTAACAGAATAACAACACGAATGCAGTATTTGTAATTTTCTACATACCATTTCACTTTGACACTAAAGTGGGAGTGGACTATTTTCACCAAGCTCAGATTTTACTCATTTTGTCAGTGGTGTTACAACTTTACTGATGTTGTTCAAGGTAACAGACCTCATTTTACACTTAAAAATGATACATTTCTGGTGCTTTGCTTGTTTATGTGTTTCAGACAGGGCCACAGGGAAAGCTAAACCTGCCTGGCTGAGTTATAAATAAGCAAACAAAGTGAAGAAAAGTGAAGACTCTGAGGACGGCCTCATGGCTTGGAATTAGAATTGGAACGGTCCCAAAGACAATGCCATCCATGTGACCCTGTTGGAGGAAGAGAAAGAAAGAAGTATACAGAGATGCAGTGTATCACTGGATAAATACCACCAGCCCTGCATCCACTCCTGTGATAACAAGCTTAGACCAGTCTCTCAGAGCATGAGCCAGAGCAAAACACTCCTCATTAGTGAGAAGAGGTTGACAGTGACCTGTGTGTACATGTGTGCGTGTGTTCTAGTGTGTGTGCATGTTTGTATGACTCTGATGGGCGGGCAAATTGTGTTTTTGTGTGGATGCTACCAGGGGACACAACAAAGCCGCAGACTGCAGCAACAGCCAGCTGGTGCATGAGGACACGTGAACGACTTTTCACAAAGTGGACCAAGAGTTGACTATCAAGCAAACTTTAGAGGAACTTCAGGAACCACAGGACAGTGTATAATTAGGATACCTTAAATTTTCATATGACCCAGAGACTGGGAAAAATGCCCTTGCCATTTTACCTCAAGGGAATCCCCAGTGTCATTTAGGGCTGTTTTATTATTGTCTTAGCGAGGGACATGCCAGAATTTTGGCTGCACAGATTGTGTTTATCATCCTCTAGTCTTACATCAGTGGTCACAGGACGCTGTCTGCTGGATATTCTTGATTGGTGGACTACTCTCAGTCCAGCAGTGACACTGAGATGTTTGAAAACTCCAGCAGCACTGCTGCGTCTGATCCACATGCCACCACCACGTCAGTCACTACCTAATAAGGTGACAATAGAGTGTATATATTGCTACAATTTTATGTTGCTTTTCTTTTTAAATGTGTTAATGCATAATATATATAAACATTAATTGTGCATTAAAATGTGCCTAAAATGTATCCATTGCATATGAATGTATAATTTTTATGTTTTGGTCAGCTGAGTGTGTCCTGAATTTCAGCTAGAAATCCTAGAAATTGTTGCAATCTGACATAAAATCCTTTTGAAAAATAGCAGACAAAGCTGTTTGTAAGCAAGACTAACACACAGTGCTGAAATACTTCTGAAAACGACATCTCAAAAACATGTTCAGATGATCTGCCTCTCCCCCAGTAAGTGCTGGGATAGGCTCCAGGACCTCCCTCAATTTAGGAGGATAAGCAGCTTACATAATGTGTGTGTGTGTGTGTGTGTGTGTGTGTGTGTGTGTGTGTGTGTGTGTGTGTGTGTGTGTGTGTGTGTGTGTGCTCAAATGGTGCTAGGAACAGCAAAGGAAAAAGAAGGGCAATGCACCAAGGTTCTGATTCTTAATCTGAAGCTTAATCCAAATACAGCAATTATTCATAACTTATATTATGCATAAAAGTCTCAAAAATCCGATCCATTCTTCATGAAATGTACACATAATGTAAAGGGCACCAGGCTTTTTCCATATAATTTCAAAAACTGAAAAATGGAGGTGCAAGGTTTTTATCTGACAGAGGTGATATATTGATATTCTATTTTGATAATAAATTTTGTCTCAAAATTTTGTTCTCAGTGGTGTTACAGAACCATATATGGAGTCCACGAAGGGATGTGGTGTATTTTTGTAGGTAAAAATCTGGTGGGTACTATGGGGTGAACTACTGATGCTATCAGATGCACACTAGATGCTATATATAAGCATCTGACAGTACCACTGACCGTAAAATGACTGACAATATTACTAAAACCGTTTACTAGAATATATTCAAATGCAGTTTTAAAGTCACATTGTGTATAGAAAATAACACACACTGCTGTCATGTTCTGCTGTTCATGTCACTTCTAAAGTCACTTAAGAGTGACACCACTGACATTTTAGCCAAATTTCAAAGTCCAGACCTGTCACCCACTGATAACATTTGGTGCATTATGAAATGAAAAATATGACAAAGGAGTCCCTGAACTGTTGAGTAGCTGAAATCCTTTATCAAACAAGAACAGAAACATTTTACTTTCAGAACTGCAGCAACTGGACTCCTCAGGTCCCAAACGCTTACAGAATGTTTTTAAAAGAAGAGGTGATGAAACACAGTGGTAAAGATGTCTCCGTCCCAACTTTTTTGGCACGTGTTGTTGGCTTCAAATTCAAAATGGGCATATATTTTTGAAAAAAACTAAATTACTCATTTTTAACACTTGATGGATTGTCTTTGTACTGTTTTCTTTTTAAAAAATATGTTGTACATGATTTACATAACATTGCATCCTATTTTTATTTACATTCTGCACTGCGTCCCAACTTTTTTGGAAATGGGGTTGTAGAAGTTAAAACACTTCTTTATAGCACAGCATCCATAATTATCCCCCCTTTGCTTAGTGCTGGAACACTACAGGCCATAGGTTCATTTAATAAAAGCAGCTCTAACAAGCACATCCTTGGTTTTGCTTCTCCCTGATTAATTTGGATCCACTGAGTGTTATTTTAGTGAGCCAATAGAGGAGCTTAATGAAATAGGGACATTAGGTTTGATTGGCTTTTGGGAAAGCTACAATGATCAGAAATAAATCTGCATCAACACCACAGCTACGTTACTAAGCAACAAATTTAACTCCAAGACGGAACAGAGTGTCTGACAGCCGCGACTGACTAAAATAAAAACCAAGAGAAGAATTATATCATTCAGTTGCCAACAGGATGTCTGGGGTGTTGATTTATAAATGAGTCAGCTCTTTTAGGTGAACGCTGGGACACTGAAGAAACTTTTTTGTGTAAATGAAGACAAAACAAGTTGATATATCTTATGAAGCTAGATGAAAATTAAAGGACCCTCTCCTGGATCTCCTTGTACCATTCCAGCTCTGCCCCTCATTATCCCCAGCACCTGGAGCTTGTTATGCTTGTCTCTGGTTTTGTTCTTGGCTGTTTTCATGTCATTCTTTCTGCTGTTTCAAAGTGTGTCTTTGTGGTTCTTCTAAACGCCGTTGTAAGGCAAAATAGTCCCCAAAGAAAATATATTTTTTCATATTTGATGCTAAATTCATCATTAACAGCATTATGCATAAAGACTTGACGTTTACTGTGTGATTGTGGATAGTTAAATAAAATGGCTTACTTTGCTTTGTAGACATCACAGCCCCTGGTTCCTATCACTGATACTGTAAAGAAACTATTAAATTCAGTCTTTAAATTCCTCTATAATGAACCATTTCACATCACAACACTAAGTTAACACAGTATATATGTAGTGTTGTTATTAGCTTGGGAATTTACTGAAAACATTGTCACATACACATACATGTACTGATTTACTCAGCCCTTCAGAGTGAGATAAGCCTAGTTGCTAAGCCAGTAAGTATTCATGATATACCATTGTAAAACATTTTCCTGTCTAATACAAGCTTCTAAATGTAGTTTAACTGCATTGCAAGGCCTTCAAGATGTCTACACTGGAAACGTCAAGTGTGTGCCTCAAGTCAAAGCCTAAACAATCCACAGACATAAAAATGCAGCTGCTTTACTGACCTTGATCTAATACAGTGTCTAGGGGATTATGTTTTATCATCATATTTAACACCAGTAGTCTGACTAAGTATTCTGAAATAGCAGTATATGGCCCTGGTGTTGGGCAGCTTAGTTGTATCTGCTATAATATTAATCTTGTTAGCTAACAATCATGCACAGGGAGTGGGAGGTGGGGTCGCCATTTGGCTCTGTGTAAAAAAATCAGTGTAAAATCTATAGTTGTTCCTGGAATGCAGCTGCAACTGCATTTGTAATTTGGTAAAATCCTGTAAAACAGCAGCCTGATTACACTCATACTCCTTTTTTACATAACACCTTAACTTCACGTTATATGGTAGTGTTTACCAACTTCCAACCAACTTCAAAACACACTGTTACGTTAGCTTCACTTTCACAGAATGCGAGACTGAGGTATGTCACTTTTGATTGGTGATACATTTACGTCATAACGAAATGTTTACATTATAGAATGTGGTAGCTGAAGGCTGAAGTTGGCTTCTTAGTAGAATTTTCTGTTTCACCTTAAATTGTTCCTCCCACAGTCCAAAGACATGCATTCAGTTGGCTTTGAAAGTGTTTGACTGTCTATGTGCCCTGTGATGGACTGGCGAGCTGTCCAGGGTGTTTCCTGCTATCTGCAAGGTGGCCACTGGGATGCCTGTCACAACGGGTATTCTGCCATGACTTCAATCCAGAACATCGGCAGAGTTGTGGTCTCGAAACTACTTTTAAAGCCGCCGTCGTTTGCGATCTCCAGCAGTTGATCTTCTTCTTGCACAGACGTGCTGGATTCACCTGGTTTGTTGATAAATGGGTCACGGATCCATCCCTTGCCAGTTCGTGGGTCCTTTTTGGTTGGGAAGTAGCGCTCGAACTCTTAAAAGCAAAGAGAGGTGATCGTGCACCAGCTGTGAGAATGAAGGCTCAGGCTCAGTCTCACAAAAAATCCAGGGTGCTTGGTCTCCAAGTGGCGAAGCAATTTTGAAGGCTTCATTGCTTCATTAGAGAGCCGTTCACCGCATATTATGCAGAGCGGGCTTGGTCTGAGGGAATCACCTGTCGCGACAAATCCATATTTCAAGTAGAAGTCCTGGTATTGCCTGTTAAAAGCTTTCCTTTTCTTGGAATTGTAGGCTCTTAAAGAGACTTTCCAAAGACGTCTGTTTTTTACTCATTTTGCTAGCTTGTGGGTTAAATTTTTGGTGCTCAAGTGACGGAGACGTAACCAAGAGAATCCGGTCATTTTTCAAAATAGAAGATTGTTCAGACTCAGCTAATAAATACAACGGAAATAATTAATTATTTCTTGGGCGGCCCGGTACCAATTGATCCACGGACCGGTACCGGTCCGCGGCCCAGGAGTTGGGGACCACTGTTCTAAGCTGTATTGACTCCACTGTGACCACACCCCGTCTCGTCTCCAGGGCTTTTATTTTATTGTTCTGTTTTGAAACATTAGATTATGAAAAGGTATAAATACATTTCACCTGGGGAAAACTTATTTAAGGTGCACAACTGGACCTTAAACTCACTGTTGCTTTGAGGGATCACTTACATTGTTAGTACCCTGATGAATGAAATATACCGGCACAGCACCTTTTTTTTTAACAGTGTGGCATCAGTACCACCGACAGCTAATTACTGCATGATCTAAGTAGAATGGAAAGTTCAAATGGGAAACTGGCAAAGAAGTTGCTAACTCTAGCTTTGTCATGGTGAGTGAAGTCGCTCCTGGTTGAACAAGTTGTCTTGTAATCCGATATTGTACATTGAATCAAAGTCATCAAATCAACGGAAGATGCCCTGTTGTTTATGTTACCATAGCTATAGTCAAATTGTGCCTCATCTAACATCACATGAGACAAAAACATTTCAAAGTGGGTATCAAAATTAAAATGTCAAATTCATAATTTCACTTCTCAGCAATTTTTTTTGTTTATACCCTGGCTGACTGTGCTTGTGCATTTTGACTCAATCACAGGTGCCAAAATATACAGTTATGTTAAAAATGATGCTGCACTACATCTTTTTTCCACTGAAAATACACTGCTTTTGGTCTCGAGATGTCTGTGTTGATGGTGTTTGTGATTCATTTGAAATAGCCAACCATACTCCACTCACCGGGCTTTTGGATAGTGTCACAACCAACAACAATAAACCATACTTTATATCTGCTTATTTGTCATTGGTTTATTAATTTGACTTTAATCATTCATGTTGCTGATGTTTGGCCAAAAGGTGCTCTGATCCACGAGCCAAAATCAAATTTATATCTTCACTATTGTTTCACAGCAGGTTGTGGTGCAGAAACGAGAGCAAATGAGGGCCTGTAAAGAGATTTTATGCTGACAGGACAGTGCTGAGGTGCTGCTAAAAGAGGAATGCAGGCTCTGTTGATGAATTCCCTCGTTTCATCACAGACTGTGTTCGCTTGGATGCCTGGACCCGCAGGTTTTGCTGAACCACAGTTCAGCTGTTGGATCTGTTGCAGACCTGAATAGGTGCAGTAGTCTTAAACTGATGATGTTCACTTTTTGGTTCTTAATTATTAAGTTGATCTTTTTCCACTTATGTTTTTATGACATTAAAACTATGTTACCAGCCCACCACAAACTACTGCCTTCCCAGAGTTCAGGCCTATGGACTACTACAGAGTACAGGTTGAGAAACCCTGATCTAGATCAAGCTGAAAAATAATAAAAAAGTTTTTGTGCATTGTTTGAGCCAAAAGCTACAAATTATTTATGCTGTTTTTGTCAAATTTTGCCAGTGATTTCAATTATGTTGCTGAAATGTTTATGTTGCTTTTAGAATGCTCTCCCCATTCAAAGAGATAGGAGCCTGATCTTGTGACTGGAAATACCTGCCCAAAGCATGCTGCCAATGTGGCCATCAAGTGGACAGACTATAATGACTTTGGCTCAATTTCTTCACACTGCTCAAATTGCTCACTTCATATTGCCAATAGTCATGCTGCTACCGCCGCTCAGTGTTGCTGCCTTTGATTCAACATGAATAGGCCTGTTTGACTTCACCCTGCATTGACACCAGTAGTGATTTTTTTCACCTCTACATGTTCACATCACTGGTTGCTCATTGGCTGTGGGCATTTCTGAACTGACCATCGGTTATCACAGCTTCACTGAGGCCAATCGGTCAAGATTGCCATAAAGAAATCAATTTTCTATAGAGTTACTTCCTGTGTAGTGCATCACAGTCTGTGCAGTCAGTATGTGAAGAAAACAGTGTTTGGTCTCTGTGATCGCTGCCATCTATTTGCAGCAGAAGCACTACTGCTGCTTCTCTATCTCTAGTAAGAACAAATATCTAGGAACAAAAAAAGGGGCACACTGTTCCATAGGGCCGTGATAAAGCATGTACCACCTTGGTCAGTTCCCAATGGTAATCACCACATCATTTCACTCCTAATTTGTATAAAGGTAAACTTTGTTCAACTCTGTTATTTTGTTGAATCTGGCCACTTCATGTCACCAATGTTGGCGCTGCCACCTGTTCCAAGAAATGGCTGCTGTGGCTTTGGGGTGACCGCGAGGTGACGTGGCGCTGTGCAGACGAATCAGTGCTCAACTTGGTATGGTGCATGCTGGTTAGTCTTTTTGCCTGACTTACATCATTGCCATCAGTGCATCACAATGACATACGCTGTTACAATCTCTGGAAGCAAGGTAGCCGTAGTAATCAGAGCCAGGCTACCTCTAGCTAGTAGCTAACAAAAAGGCAAAGAAAATGATTTAAGATGAACATCTATGGTGTGGGGATGGACTTTTACAAGCACCCCAGCTGATTTACGTATATGTTTAATCTGGAGTCAACTTGTTGAAATTTTCTCATTGCACCTTAAATTGTGCAGCATTCTAGCCCCTCAGGCACCATTTAAGGTGGAATGGAAAAATTCAAATAAGAAGCTGGCAAATGAGAAGCTGCCTTCAGACTAAAAAAAAGTCAAATGTTGAGAGACATTTACAAGAAACTGTTTATTTTTGCTGTATCTGTATTCTGTATTCTTAAAGAAATGGTATCTCTGATAAGTGGTTGTGGCGAGAGCTGCTGGCTCATGTAGATGCTGTCCGGCTTTAAGGCTCTCTTCTCAGCTCCTCCTCTAACCGTGACCGATTACTTTCGCCAACCATCAAGGCAAGGTTAAGTTCATTCCAAACAAGCCCAGTGATCTCTGGTTGCTTTGACATTTTCATTGCTGGAGGTGTAGTTTACTAGTCCACACAACCTCAGCAAACATCAAACAGAGCAAGGACAAAGACTGATACAAAGACCAGCCAAGGCAAAGCGCAAACACAGGGCTTAAGTAACAAAGTGACAACGAGGGACAGGTGAAAACAATCAGGGGCGGAGTCACGAAACGAGGGGGCCAGACTAGAAAAACAAACAAAAACGCACATGGACAAGACTGGGAGGGGCCAATCGTGACAGTAGCAATGTGTCCTAGGAGGGAGACCTAGCTGAAGGGTGAAGCTGGCCATGACTTGAATCAGGAAGAAAACTGGGTGAAAAAAAAAAAGCTCACTTTTTATTTGTAGCTGTCCTTGCCACTGTCATTGCTTCAAGTCCCTGGTATCTTCTCTAATGCTGTCTGGAGGGAAGCATTGTCCTGGAATAAGCACATGTCTGTGTCTAAATCAGCCATTAAAGGAAAGCCTGAAAGTGGGGAGGCTTAGTCTTGGTGTATGCAATCTCTTGCCAACATAAAAGCTTGTTTGGCTGTTTGGTGATATGTACAGATAAAGCCATTTTGTACAAGCAGGAGACTAAATGAAAATGTTAGGGGGCGGCTGACATCTTATCAAGTGAATCTCTCTTCCTGCCATGGAGACAAAGGCTTTGTGCGGTAATCCACAGGCATCATTACTGGGACTTGCACGCAAGCATTGGGCACTTAAAGCAGAAATGCTCTGAACCCCAAGAACAAATAAAGGCAGAAAGACATCAGTGGTCAAAATAGGTTTTAGGGATCTGTTGTGTTCAACCACCATTATACCTATTCAAGTGGCTCTGCTGCTTTGAATTAAACAAAGACCTGCTCAGTTAATTTTCCAATAGGAGTCATGTGCTGTTTTGTCACACATTACTAGTAAGCTTTTCAAACGGCTTTAATGTTCTTGTTTGCTCCAAGCTAATAGGAACAGTGAGCGAAACAAAGTAAACTCTGAATGTTTTCATGTTTGGCGGAGCAGCTTTTGGCTATAGCCATCGAACTCATACTCGCATACAGTATATCCACTTAGTCTATCCACGATGTTGAGACCTGGACTCTGGCATGGTCAGACCATTGTTCTGACAACACCAGCATCTTATTTATTTGCTTTGCATTTTTTTTTCTTTTTTTAGTAACAGCTACTTGATAGTGGAGCTTGATTTTCTCTCAACAATGAAAGCCTAAGTACTGTTTATCTGATGGGGACAGTTATGGTGGTCTACCAGATCTTGTGCTGTTGTTATAAATTTCATTTTCTCTGTAGCTTATTTGAACCTGTTTGGATGCTCATGTAAAAGAAATATTTATTTAGTTTTTCAGGTCTGAGAAAGTCATAAGTAATCAGCCAAATGGCAGGACACTTTTTTCATGGTCAACTGTGTTTTTGCATTGTTTCTTATTCAGTGGATAGAAGTGGCAGCAAAAGGTAAAAATGAAATCATTACTTCTAGATTTGGCGTTATTGTGGTCTTTCAGGCAGCCATGTTGCACATATTGTTACAAAAGAACACAATTGTTGGTGGAATTCTGGGACAGATATCTTTGGGGCAGGCTGAATATATGTATGAGCATGAGTCCTCACTGAAGACGAAGTGGAAGATGAAAAAGCCCCTGAAACAAGCAGGGACTAAAATTGGCTGCACTTTAAGGCCTGGTAGGGCATCAGCAAAGATGATGCCTATTGGCTTCAAGGTTATTTCCACACCAAACACACACAACAAATGACACAAACCCAAAGCTGACCACTTTTCAGTGGCTTCAAAGCCAGAGATTTCAGTCCTCTCTTTCAAAACCAAGCTTTCTATCTCCTCAGTCTTTTCTGCTACTGCTCACTTTCTCTGTATACTGTTTCCTCTCTGCTCTTTTTGAAGGCACTCATGCTGCCGTTGCCAGATCAGCTGACTCTTGTTAACAGCAGTGTGAGCATCTGAGACGAGGGGGACAGAAAGTTTGTTGCTCCACTTCTCTGTCACCGCTTCGCAGCTAGGCTATCAGGATTAAGTGTGAGGTGCAGTCCAGTGGCCTCCCTGCGGAATAAGAGTCAGGGCCCAGGCTACGAAGTTGTTATCAAACCCCCCGCTATCCTCCTCCTCCTGTCGACAATTGCATGGCTCGGCAGTGTTCGGGGTTTGGGCCCTGATGACAGTCGTGAGAGATGGCACAAAGGTGGGGCCTGAAGGGGACGGGGCAGGGCACAGGGAACCTTTCTGGTGGAAATGTGTAATTACACATGCAAGAACATTCTGTTGATTGTGCTTGGACCCCTTTCTCAAGTGGATGAATCTGACAATTGTGAATGCATTGAAGGAGCTTTCAAAGAGAACTCAGTCAAAGTCTTCTGAAGATGTAAATGAATGATCTAATATTATCATCATATCTTCATCAGTATAATGTTGATTATGTTGATTATGTGACGTTAATGTGTGAATATCTATGATGTGATCCAAAAACAAAAATTATGTCAGGGTGACTTGCATAAAAAAACATAATATTTTAGCGTGTTTCTTTTCCCCAATTCAGTAATACTCCTTTTTTTAATGTTGACCAAAAAATGCAATGTGCGAAAGTACAGACCCAAAACAACAGAAATAGTATAATTTATCCAATTACTTACTCAGTGCGTTGTAGTGAATCCATGCCAGTCTTTCCTTTGGCAGCCTCAGCAGGGTCAAAACCTATTCTGACATGCTTTTATCAGACTTGCATGAAGGGAGGAGGAAAAAAAAGAGCAAACACAGAGCTTTCATCCGCATGCATTACCATTTGTCTGATAGGACTCACTGAAGTCCTTTCTTTCTGTAAAAATTGTGTCTAGAGGCTCGTTTGTCCATTAAAATGTCATATACTTCTCTTCATTGTCATTCATTACCAGCAGCCAGAGACAGCATTATACTTTTATATGAGTGCTGGTTTAAACCCATAAGACCCAAAGAGTAAATAAGGTTATAGAGGAGCAAAAGAAGGGGAGGGGAATGGAACTTGGACTATGCGTGTGCTCCAGTGATACCAATTCTTTCTGCAGAAATTCATAAACAAGCTACTTCAAACCAATAGGCATAACAGGCGAGTGAATATTGATGAAGTGAAGTCTCTGCGTTTTTGAGAGCCACTCAAATCAGAACTATTCCATCTGCCACATCTGTTAAGAAGTGATCACAGGGAAGGCAAAGTAGGCAGAGGATCGTTCAGCTGGATCACTAAACACACACACAAACACCACCGGCATGCAGTAAGTGCTAAACTCCTAAAAATGTGTGAGTGCATATCTGAAATTGAGACAAGTGACGTTCATTAGTTAGGTTACATTTGATCATCTTACATAGCAGTGGTATAACCAGAACATTGTACTGAAGTTGACCACCATTAGACACATTTTAAAGGGAATTCCACCCTTCTGCCCATTAATTATTGCATAATTCAAGCGCTGAGGTGTAAACAAAGTATTAGATATTCAAAGGGGTTTGCTGTAAAGTGGTTGATTTGCATAGAAACTTACTGGCTCAAATTTCTTTACAGTGGTGATAGGAACCAGAGGTTGCCATGTCTACAACACAAATTTAGCCACTTTTATTGTTTATATGAAGTATATCTGAGAGGCACTAAAAACTTTGGATGTCTGCTTCCGTTGACCACTGCTTTGAACAATTCAGAATCAGTAGGTTTCTCTAGAATGGAGCATCGCACATCAAACCACCCTGAATGACTTTGTTTACATCTTAATGATTTCATGGAGAAAATATAAACATTGGTGGAATTGCTGTTTAAGTCAGGGCCCTGGGGGAGCCTCGAGGAACATTGCCTGAAGTCTTCAAAAATGATCCATCTATTAGGCTACAATTACCAGAGTTGCCTTGCATTTAACTTTCAAGCACAACAACTGACAGAATATCATGGTAGATAACTAAATGATAACTGATGACTGATCATAGGCCTATCTTTTACAGTACTAAGTGCAGAGGTTTAGCATGAATGGTTGAGGAATGTATTTTTCGCAGTGCTGCACTTGGTTTTCTTCACGCTAGATAGGTGTGATACTGGAACTAACATAGGGCAATGGCATATTTACATGCCATAATGCCATTCTGTACCTTAGTGTAAAGGTTGCCATGGTGATATGGGCCACTAAAGAGCAGTCTATAATCTTAGCCACCTACTTTTCAAAAGGTTCAGATGCAACAGACACTGTACTGTTCTCCATCAATGTTCTCTAAGAGTGTTACTGATTTTAACAGTCAGCTAAACTCTTCTTCTTTTTTAAATTACATTTTTATTTGTGAACACTTAGAAGAGAAAAACAAAACAAAGCAAAACAAGGCACATCACACACAAATACAAGGTCTTAGAGTCTGAGGTAGAAAGGTCCAGCATGTCAGGCACCGAATCATCAACTGTTCATGTTTGCAGGGGAAAAAAGTGAGTAGACAAGGAGCAAAGGATTCAGTCCACTCCATATTCGCGAAGATAACTGTCCCATTTCCTCCAGTTTTTTTTCCTATCTGCCTTTTGAGGCGTATAGAGTAAGTCAACATTTCCATGGAGCGAATATCAGTGACAATTTCACTGAAGAGATTCACAGTTGGAGGTTTTCTTCGTAGCCAACACTTCATAATAGCTTTCTTACAAGCAACCAAAAAAATATTCAATAGATAACCATCGCTCTTAGATAGGTCTTCAGAGGTTATACCAAAGTACATAGAGTTAAATGCCACTTCTATATTAAACCCTAGGATCTTAGATATTAATCGACCCATATCATCCCAAAAAGGTTTAATCTTTGGGCAGTACCAAACTACATGAGCATGGTCCACCTCCATTGACCTGCACTCTCTCCAGCAAGGAAAAGGCGTCCCAGATAGCCTAGATTTGAGCTTGGGTGTTATGAATTAGTAGAAAAACCCTGGGTTTCCCATACTCGTGACCACACCTCCTCCGAAATTGCAACCAGGGTTTCTTTTTCCCAACGAAGTCTCACATAATCTGTAGAGTTTTTACTCATTAAGCAAATAGCTTTATACAATTTACCAATTACCCCTTTATTTCCTTAATTTAAGGCCTACAGCCTTTAACCTCTTTCAAAAAAAAAAAAAAAGACAAACCTGCAGTACCTGAAAAAGTCTTGATTACCAAGTCCAAATGAGCAGCATAGATGCTGAAAACTATTAAATTCTCCCTTTGACACCATTTTGCAGATGGCAGTAATACCTTGTAAAGACCACTGTCTATACTTCTTGTCATACAAGGCTGGTGTGAAGTGTTGGTCAAGTGTTGGCCAACTCAGTACCTTGATTTCTCTATGAAGCTGAAATCTATTAATCGTATAAAGCCATATTTTTAATCACAATCCAACCCTTCATTCTGTACTTGCGATTATTCTTTAGTCTTTTCAAAACAGCCTAAAACTGACTGTAATGGAATATTCAGCAGAGAAAATTAAATTTCTTTCCATTTAGCTTCATAAGTTGAATTACACCAAAGTACGAGAGGCCTTAGCTGAGCAGCAACATAATAATGTTTTAAATAAGGTAGTGCCATTCCTCCCCTCTCTCTTGGCAGCATCAAAGTGGAATATTTTACCCGTGGCCTCTTTTTATTCCAAATGAACCTAGAAATGTGAGTATCCCATTCCCTAAACTGTTTATTACAGATATCAATAGGCAAAGCGGACAATAAATATAGTAATTTGGGAAGGATATTCATCTTAACAGCTCTTATTCTGCTGCCTATGTCGAGGGGGAGCAAGGACCATCTATCCATATCCTTATACATTTTCTTATTGAGTTGACTAAAATTTATGGCCCATAAAATTGACAGATCTTTTGACAGATGGACCCCTAAATATTGTATGTATGGAGAATGCCAATTAAACTTATATCTGTTTACCAAGTCTTGTGAGGAACTATAGTTAAATGTCAAAGCTTGTGTTTTATGAATATTAAGTACATATCCAGAGTAATTCCCAAATGTTTTTAAAATATTCATCAGTAAGGGTACTCCTGTTCCTGGGTTCCGTAATGTTACCAAGACATCGTCAGCGTACAGAGAAATTTTATATTCTATTCCCCCAATATCTATACCCTCTAACCCTCATTCCTGTCTAATAATCTGGGCCAAAGGTTCAATATACAAATTAAAGAGACTTGGGCTGATCGGACACCCTTGTCTACATCCTCGCTGCAGTATAATGTCCTCACACATTGTATAAATCTTTTACTAAATCCAAATTTTTCCATTACCCTATATAAGAATTCCCAACTGAGTCTAATGCCTTTTCTGCGTCTAAACTCAGAATAATTGCACTACGCCCCCTCTTATTAATAAAGTCAATAGTATGAAGAACTCTCCGTATGTTATCATGAGTTTGTCTGTTCTTTATAAACCCTGTTTGATCCTCATCTATCAGAAAAGGTAACACCTTCTCCATCCTTTTGGTCAGGATTGATGCATACAGTTTATAGTCCACATTCAAAACACATTGGTCTGTAAGATCTACAGTCCATCCTATTTTTACCCTCCTTTAGAATTACAGAAGTGAAGGCCTCACTCCACGAAGGGGGAAGAGACCCACCCTTCCTAATATAATTAAAACAATTTTCAAGCAAAGGAAGCAAACATTCCCCCATCAATGTATACCACTCTGGTGGATATCCATCAGTGCCTGGTGATCTGATATTGCTGCACTAATTTCCTGCTTTGAAATTTCAGAGAGTAATTCATCATTATCCTCTTTACCCAATGAGGGGAAGTCTAATGATTTTAAAAACGGATCTATTTTTTGTTCATCAACATTCCCTGATGAAGAATATAATGATTTATAATATGTTTCAAAAGATTTCTGGATATCCTCTAATTTAGTTGTTATTTTATGTGTAACAGGGTTTCTAATTTTATGAATCGATCTATCTGGCTGTTGCTTGCGAATCCTCCAAGCTAATAATTTTGTTGCTTTCGGTCCTGCCTCATAATATCTTTGCTTCATATATCTTATTTCCTTTGCAACCTCTTCACTATGAATTTTTGATATTTCTCGTTTGATCAGTCTCATTTGTTGGGGGATGGATGAATCTAAAGTAGAGCTATGGAGCTGTTGTAGTTCTCTGAGTTTGTTTTCCAAATTCTGCAATGTTTGACTTTTTAACTTTTTCATAAGAGCCATTTGAGCTATAATTTTCCCTCTAAGAAAAGCTTTGGCAGCGTCCCACAGTATAGCTGGGCTCTCCGTTATCATTGTGAATTAAGAAAGATTTTAATTCTGCTACTAGCGTAGCCTTAAATGTTACAGTATTTAGCATTCCCGTATTAAGCCTCCAAAGGGTTTTCTTTGGGGCTCTACCAAGATGTAATCTTAAATACAAACTAGAATGGTCTGATAGATCCCTAGGACCTATACTACTGTCCTTAATTCTATGAAGGTCTTTGGTAAACATAAAAAAATCAGTTCTTGAATAAGTATTGTGAGGCACAGAATAAAAAGTAAAATCTAGTTTTTGCCCATTCAGATGTCGCCATACATCCACTAGCCCCAATTCTTGGAGCATATTATTTATCTGAATCCCCACTGAATTCTTTTTCCTTATTTTACTGGTGGTATCCAACCTTGGATTTAATAACGTATTCCAGTCTCCAGCACATATGAGGGTACCTTGTGTTTTAGATGCCAATAAATCAAATATTTTCTTAAAGAGGGCTCTATCGCTTCCTGGGGGGGGGGGGGAATTTACATTCAAAGATAAAATATTATAGTACTGTAAAGACATCATTCTTCATTCATCATTCAAACATATACAACTATTATACAGTTTCAACAAAATTATGAGCTGGGCTTCCAATCGGGAGGAACGGCCATCTCCTCCAACTCTGAGGGGAACTGGCCACATAGTGGGACCCCTCGTTAGCAAAAGAAAAGAAAGAGAAAAAAACAATGAAATCTAGAGGTGCTAAGGCATTGGGGCGGAAAGTCACAATATTGGCTCCGGCCCTTTAATAACACCAAAGCTTACTGCGTAGTGAGGTAGCAGTGTCACTTACATTTGGATAGTGTTGTTTATTCCTCATCCATCACCTCCTCTTGACCTACCCTTTGAAAGCCACCAAGTTTCTTCCTTATTACTTCTTGAAATTTGGATTTGTTCTCCTCTCGATTCCCTCCGGTCGTTGTCCAGGGGAGAAGCCTGGTCAGGGACTCCTCAGTGTCGCCATCCCTTTTTTCACCCGAACGGATCCCAAGGGGACTCCTCTTCTGGCTAGATCCTCGGCCGCTCACGGCCTCGCTCACAACTTTGCGAATGGAGTCGAGCGTCACCTCCACACTTCCTTCATTTTCAGTGTCGCCATTTTCAGAAGCGTCAGCTTCTTTCTCGGTTTCTTGCCCTGTGACGCTTCTTAACCCCGACCTCGCTTTCTTGTTTTTATCCCCACTCATTCTCCCTTCAATTTAAATCAAATGTAAAAAACAAAAGTCCTTGAATCTCGGGGATTTATACGGCCAGTACCAGAGCTGTAACTTGTGCTGCCATACTGTGCTTCGAGCCGCGGGAGTCCAGCTAAACTCTTCTCATCACCAAGTCCTCCAAGGAACAGGCAGTGTGTTGTAATTAGCAGGTTTAATGATAAAGTGTGAAACTACAAGAACAATACAGAATTTAAATAAACAATGAAACTGTAATGTACTGTTTACATTCATGTAAAGTAGTCTAAACTAACAAACAACAAAGGACTAAACTAGAAAGGAATACAGAGATCAACACTGAATAGAATTTAACTAGAAGACATTCATCAGTCATGGTGAACAACTATTTAACCAGGCAAAGAACCATCAAAGTTTTCTAAGGGTTCTTTGAATTGTCATGATTCTATATGTAATCATTGCCTTTACTAAAAACCCTTAAAGGATCCCCTTTTTAAGGGTGTATTCAGGAGTTTGACAGTCTCTTCTATTTATTTGAGGTGGCAAAAAGGCACTAGGATGCAAGAAGTCAGCAGCTTTGGGTTCATCCTGTATAAGCCTAAAAGGACATTATTTTTTTGTAACATTTGCAACATTGGCAGTTTTGTTCCATCAGAAATCTGGAGCGGGGCTATATAATACTGCACATATCGGCAATAAGAGATTGAAATATATTTTACATGCAATATTTATAAAACATAATGTTAACACTTCAGTACAGGGGTGCTCAAAGCTGGTCCTGGAGATCTACCACCCTGAAGAGTTCCAATCCAGCACACATGGCTCTTGATAGCCTGATGTCCTAGAAGGCCTTGATTACCTGGTTCATGTGGGTCAAAGTTTTGTTTGAAATCAGAGTGAAACCCAAGCCCTTTTTTGAAGTTCCTCTCTTGAGGAATAAAACTCAGATTTTCTCCCTTTGACCAAAATATTGTCACACGTATGGATGAACTCTTTTGGGAAATGTCTGACTCATCTTAGTCCAGTCTTAGCTAAACAATATCATTTTCTCATACAGCTCTGAACTCCTCAGTGCATAAGGAGAACTCAGGCTTTTCTCGTTTATCACCAGAACCTGCCCTCTTTTCTCCCAAGGGGTGGGGGTTTAGGAGAAACAGTTCAGAAATCAGTGATCCCCCACTAATATTGAGATCTGCTTTATTCCTTTAAGACTATCTTAAGAAAGACATTCTTTCTTCTGGGTTAGTTTTTTTAACTCCACTAACACCTTTAACTCCATCTCACCACAGCAGCCTATAATTTAGCTTCTCGCTGCATTTATTTCTCAAATGTCATGCTTTTGTCTCTCCGAGACATTCTGCATTCATAACAGCACTAAAAGGTATTTTTGTTATGCTATGTTTTGTCATCGTGTCTCGTTGAGGTGAACTACAGTACCGCTTGCTGATTATTTATTTATTATATGTTATTTAATTACGTATGCCATAAACACAGCTGCCAGTTTATCATGAAGGGTGAAGTAAAACACATAGAAAGGCTTCTGTTCCACCCGAGCTGGCAGATATCACCAAATAATCACCACTTAAGTGAATCACTCCCACAGCTAGAACTAGAGAAGATTATCTCTTCTGCAACCTGCACAACCTGCATACTCGATGCAATTCCATCAAAATTACTCAAAGAAGTACTGCCAGTTATTATAAACCCTATTTCAACTATAGTAAACTCGTCCCTTAGTCTGGGCCATGTTCCCAAAGCTTTTAAACTAGCAGTTATCAAACCTCTGATCAAGAAACCAAATCTTGATGTTGCCGTTTTGTCTAATTACAGGCCTGTTTCTAACTTACCGTTTATATCAAAGATCTTAGAAAAAGCTGTGGCCCAACAACTTAGTTCATATCTACACAAGAACCATATATATGAAAAATTTCAATCTGGATTCAGGCCACACCACAGCACTGAGACGGCTCTAGTTAAGATAACTAATGATCTACTTCTTGCCTCTGATCAAGACTACATATCTCTCTTAGTGCTACTTGACCTTAGCGCGGCTTTCGATACAATAGACCACAATATTCTCTTAGAAAGGTTAGAAAACATGGTTGGAGTCACAGGGACGGCCCTATCATGGTTCAGATCTTACCTAACAGAACGTTATCAGTTCGTTAGTGTGAACAATTTATCTTCCAATTATTCAAAAGTGAGATTTGGAATTCCGCAGGGGTCTATTTTAGGACCATTATTATTTACACTATACATGTTACCGTTAGGCACAGTTATAAGTAACCATGGCGTAAACTTTCATTGTTATGCAGACAATACTCAACTGTAAAGCCTGATGACCAATGCAGGTTAAAGAAAATGGAGGACTGTGTAAAAGACGTGAAAGGCTGGATGTCACGCAACTTCCTCCTATTAAACAGTAACGAAACAGAGGTTCTCCTTCTGGGTCCAAAATTGGCAAGAAGTAAACTACCAGATTTAATCTTAAATTAAAATTAATTAAATCTTTTATTACTTCTAGGCTAGACTACTGTAACACACTACTGTCATGATGTACGAGCAGGAATTTAAACAAACTCCAACTAGTCCAAAACGCCGCAGCCAGGGTCCTCACTAAAACTAGAAAATTTGATCATATTAGTCCAGTGCTATCATCACTTCATTGGCTACCTGTTAAATTCCGTATTGATTATAAAATTCTCTTATTGACTTATAAAGCCCTACACTGGCTCGCTCCTGAGTACTTACAAGACCTTTTTCTCATTATGAGCCATCACAACCACTCAGGTCACAGAGTGCTGGCTTATTAATAGTCCCCAGAATTCAGAAGGCTTCAGCTGGGGGAAGAGCTTTTTCTTATAAAGCCCCCAAACTCTGGAATGATCTTCCAGAAACTGTTCGGGACTCAGACACAGTCACAATCTTTAAGACTAGGCTGAAAACTCGCTTGTTCAGTTTAGCTTTTGGTAGCTAATGTTCCCCCTTAGATAAAGGCAGCAGATCCAGGGGTCCATGGACACAGGGAATTATAGTAAACTGAGACGCTGGTGCTGTCATCCCGCTGCTCGCACGTGGTCACTCAGGTTTGTGGACGGTGGAGCGGAGGGATGCCAAACTGTTTCAGAGTGCTGCCGTGTCTGTGTGTCCTTCTGGTTCTCACCTTTTAGCTAAGCTGTCATAGTTTACATTTTTACACTCCTGTTAAAACTTTTTCTTTTCTGAAATTCTGTACAAATAAATTTGATTTGATTTGATTTGACTTAATATCACCACAATAATAAGTGGCAAAATGATTAACATTACCTTTCAGACAGAAGAGCAGCTCCATCAATCAGAGTTCCAGTTGCTTTCTTCCTGGGTAGAAAGACAAATGCTACACAAAGTGAGAAATTGAGTAAATGAAACGTGTGAGGGCTGACAACAAGCTGTAAACATCTAATCAGAAGCAGCAATCACACGCATCGTCAAACACTCAGGGACACCTTGACTGCATTTTCAATTAAGGAAGAAAAACAGGCGCAAAGCTTTTAACATAAAGCAGCTTTTTTCTAATACTTATACTTTGAACACTCACCTTCATGTTCATCAAAGTGTCCTCCTTGGCATGAAGAGCAGGTTTGGCCAAAATAATCATGTAACCGTTTTGTTTATAAGAGCACATGTTGAAACTCTGGCCTAAAGGTGGCTTAAACAGCTGAAAGGTTTGAGTGCTCATGAGTGCTGATACCACAAGAGGAGTTTGGCATTATTCCCAAGGTTGGGCTTTTGTTAATTGTTCAAAAATAAAAAAAATGTTCAAAGCTTTCTACTCACTATGTTGAAGTGATAATTAAGCATTATTACATGAATTAGCATCGTGCACTGCAGGGCCATGCCTGGACTGTGCAAACACCTGCGTGAGGCCCACATGAGATGCTGCCTGATGAAATGTCCATAATTGCATAATTTTACTCTGAGGGTAATAGTAATAGTACTATGGTACTAAAACTTAGTAAACTGAAATTTAGTAAACATAAAAAACAGCTGAATGTTGAATACCTGCCCTGTATACATAACTGTCTTTCTTTTTTTGTTGATTTTTATTTTTTTTAAGTATTTGAACACAATGCCTGTCCTTTACACTGTATGAAAATGTTTAGGATGTGTAAAATATGTAGAAGTTTGGGATTCAGATATACGCATTTTGGGGCTACTAAAAGTAGGCAGTAAAGGTGAAGTAACTTCATAATGCAGCTTTATTTTTTAATCTGCTGAAAACAGAGAGAAGACACAGCCTCTAAAACACAGCCTGCATGCTATACTACAGAAAACCCACCATTCCATCCATGTCCTGGATCTTCAACATAATAGTCTTTAGGTGAATAAACCTAATACAACCTAACACAAAAATGTCTTCTCTGAAGAAAAACTGAACTACTTACAATGTGGTGTGACAACACCACTGTACATTTTTACAGCACAGTCTTGTACTATATTTATTTAACTGCACTGTTAAAATGTGGAAATGAATACCATCTTGGTTTGGGTGCCTGTCATCCCACTTACTCACAGCAGTGAATGACGGGCTAGGCAGCATGTATTCCTAGGGTGGCTGCAAAGAGTGCCTTGCCGTGCTGGAGTGCTTCATAGAACCGCAATGCCGAGTTAAACCACCTCTGTGAAGCACCGGTGATCCCATGCATGCACTGTGCTATTACCCCCTAACCCGTTGCTAAGAGAGGCTAATGGGCCTGGTAAATGGAGCAAAGCTGCACTGTGAGTAAGGCAGCTGGCCTGGAGATTTGGACTGTCTCAGGCACACCAACAGGAATGCAAATTCACTTGGAATAAAGTGAATCTTTACACAAACTTTTAGCAGAAGTTAAAAACGTTTTTGTTCTTTTCTGTGAAGTTATTATTTTAGAGATGTTTTTTTTTTTTTGACAACAATGATTTGTAAAATTTATATTAATATTAATTAATAATATATTAACAGCAAGACCTTTTTATGACATCTGTATTTGCAAAACATTTTGGTAACTTGGTTACTGAAGGATAATCGTTACTAACCCTGCTACACTGACATAACCGTGCCATGAACATGCCATGCTAGATGTCATACACAGTCCTGAGTTGTCATAACAATTTGAATTCAGTAATATAACATGTAGTAATAAATTGGTAATATTATATATAACAACGTGCTACCATTATCAGTAATTGTCATCACAGACGTCATAACATTAATGTTAAATTACCTTTAATGGTAACCATTGTATTTTCAGCATTAAGAAAACAATACAGTGAATTAAGTTTTTGTCTAACAACCTCAAGTAGCTAATAAAAGGGGCTGCCCAAAGTGAGGCCTGTGGGCTAAAGGATGTCTGATGCTTGGCCTGCCAGAAAGCTGCTGTAGTTAATGCCCTTTCAAACCCGAAGTACACCAGCCACAGAACACACTTCAGTACCATTTTACACTAAGAATATTTAAGTGTTTATGAATGGTTTAAGATGCACTTATTCATGGTTATTTGGTTAATTTATAAATATCTTAAAAATCAGATAAAAGTGTTTATAACAGAAAAATGGTGCTTGCCAAATAGTGAGCCCACATTTATTTAAATTGTTGAAGCTCAGATCTTGCTGCTTGCCTAACTTACGCCAGTCAGCTTAAAAACTGTCAGCTTGATCAGATAATCATCTTCATTAGCTAAAACAGTGTTAACGCTGTGTATTAATGACTTTAAAGTGTTGATGAAATGTGTAATATCCATTCATAAAATCTTTAAAAGGGTAGTCTCACATACATGCTGACAAAACATGTCTAACACATAGAAAATCAATAATATTTCTTCACCAAATACACATACTTGACACAGTCTCTCCTACTCCCTCTTCACTCATCCCCTCCTTTTGCTTTTACTTCTTTTACTCGTTGCGAGTTCAGCATCAAACCATATCACTTTACTCGCCAAAAGCTGCCCCTGCAGTGAACAGCAGCACCAGAGTTAACTCTTAGTTTTGTTTCTTTTCTATATCACTTCTTTTCTTTGTAGTTCCTTGGCAGGTGTGGACAGAAATACCTCTTCATCCTCTCGTGCTGGACAGATGGCAGACTCAATGCTACAGTGACTCACCATCGCCACTTGAGGCACAAAGTGATATTACAAGATGTTGGGCCGGGGCTAGCTGGTTAGCATGCTACTTTCAGTAGATACACTATAGATACACTGAAGCTTTTATGACATTTTTTGCAAAAGGGGTTGTAGAATGGGATGTCAAAAAAGGGCAAAATGTAAATAAAAAAATGTAAATTTGCAATGATGTGCAAATCATATAAACCCTACATTTCACTGAAAATAGTACAAAAACAACAAATCATGTTAAAACTGAAATGAAATCAAAAATGTTGGAACTGTTAGCTTGAAAGCTGAAAAATGTTTTTTGAAAAATATATGCCCATTTTGAATTTGATGCCAACAACACATTCCAAAAAAGTTGGGACAGGGGCATGTTTACCACGTCTTTCATCGCCTCTTCTTTTAACAACACTCTGTGAGCACTTGGCCACTGAGGAGACTGACTGCTGTAGTTTTTAAAGTGAAATGTTTTCCCATTTTTTACTTTTCACTGTAAATGTAAGCAGGCCAATTTAGCATCAGGGCTATTTCAGGTAAGGCAAGTGACACTTTTTTAATCCCACAAACAGGGAAATTTCACCTCCGCATTTAACCCATCCGTGAAGTGAAACACCACATACACACTAGTGAGCACTAGGGGGCAGTGAGCACACTTGCCAGAGCAGTAGGCAGCCCTATCCATGGCACCCAGGGATCAATTGGGGTTAGGTGTCTTGTTCAAGGACACCTCAGTCACAGACTATCAGCGCTGGGGATCGAACCAGCAACCTTCCAGTCACAGGGCCAGTTCCCTAACCTCCAGCCCATGATACATTAATACAGAGCAATGCTGAAAAAGGCATAATCTGAAGGGCAGCATATGTTGCTAAAACATGTACCTATCGTTCAGCATTAATGGCGCCTTTACAGATGTGTGATCTTTAGTCCAGAGGACAGTGTCTATGATTTCCATAAAGAATTTCAAATGCTGATTTGTTGGACCACAGGACACTTTTCCACTTCCCCTCAGTCCATTTTAAATGAGCTTAGGACCCAGAGAAAGGGGCAGCATTTCTGGATCCTGTTTATATATGCTTTTTTCTTCATGTTTTAGAATTTTTACCTGCATTTGTGGGTGCAGCGCCAAACTGTTTTCACAGACAGTGGTTTTCAGAGGGGTTCCCGAGACCATGCAGTGATTTCCACTGCAGAATCATATCAGTTTTTAATGCAGTGCCAAAGATCACAGCCAGCAAATACTGGTTTTCAGCCTTGTCCCTTGCATAAAGAGACTTCTCCAGATTCTTTGAATCTTTTAATGATATTATATACTGTAGATGATGAAAAGATCTTTGCTATTTTGTGTTGAGAAACTTTATACTTGAATTGTTGCACTATTTGCTCGTGCAGTCTCACAGAGTAGTAAACTCTTTCACATCCTTCCACGTGCTTTTTATTAAACAATACACATGTCCCCTTCCCAACGTATTTTGGAACATGTTCTTGCAATCAAATTTAAACGGGCAAACAGTTTTCAAAAAACACCAAAATTTCTCTGTTTCAAATTTGCTATACTTTTGCAGCTATAATAGCATCCACCCTTCCTGGCAGTTTTCTACAAGACTTTGGAATGTGTCTGTTGTAATCGTTGTCCATTCCAAGACCATTTGTGAGGTCAGACACTGAAGTTGGACGAGAGGGCCTGGCTCACAATCTCTGTTCTAGTTCATCCCAAATGTGTTCGATGGGGTTGAGGTCAGGGCTCTGTGTGGGCCAGTCAAGTTCTTCCACCCCAAACTCATCCAACCATGAATTTATGGGCCTTGCTTTGTGAACTAGGGCTCAGTCATGCTGGAACAGAAGAGGGCGTTCCCTAAACTCTTCCCACACACTTGGAAGCATATAACTACACCGCAGACCAGTGGCCCGGGGCTCTGCCCATGTTTGCCCCCACACCTGTCCCCCCAATTTTAACTACACCATAATATCACACACTACCCCACATTCATATACACCAACTCCTGCACTCAACACTTCACTGGGGGTGGAAGGGTGGGAAGGTCATCCCTCACCCGTTTCCTGCTCCCTGCCGGGGCGGAGGGTTGGACGCCAGTGCCGGTCGTGCAGCATTGTATGTTTGGGTGGGTGTGGGCGTCTGTGCGCCCGCGCGCATTCGTCCCTTGTGTGCATCCATATACAAGCCGGTCCTGGGTGGGCTTTCCATTCACCCCCACCTCAGAGGGTGTATGGATGTGGATGATTGTGCGTCTATGTCCTTATCTCTTTCTGTATGGGTGGGTGAACGTGTACATCTAGGGGGTGGGGGGGTGTATATATGGGTGTGTGTGTGTACATATTGGGGTGATATGTGTATGTATATATGTGTGTGTATATATGTATGTAGGAGTGTATATATGTGTGGGGGTATGTGTGCGTAGGTGTATATATAGGGGTGGATAAATATATGGGGGTGAAGGTATGTGGGTGTATATATGGGTTATATATATATATATGTATAACTTATCCACATTTTTTGGCTGGAAGACACTATACAGATACTCAAAGTTGTTTGTTGGAATTGTATTCATGCATTCGATTGTGGGTGTCTCTCTGAGGTCCTGTAGGGATTTTCGGAGAGACCTGCTTGTGTCTCTTCATCCTCCTGCTCTCCTTACGAGACGCTGATGGCCTTGGGACTATTAAAAACCACTTGAGTGAAATTCCTGGAAAGGCAGCAGGCCAGCTTTATTCCCTGATTAATAGAAGGCCTTGTGTGTGTATGAGAGGATGCCACTTCATCAGGAATAAAAGATTGAAGTGTTTGAAGATTGAACAGTGCTGTTTTTCCCTCTGGGCAAGCCCTCAGGTCACTCCCTGTCCTTGAACCCATTTGTAATCGGAACCATCACTGACACTTTCAGCCCAGCTTCTCTGCAGCATCCACGTATTTACAGTAGATTCAGCATAAAAAGCAGCTTAATGCTCATGCATTGACTTCATCTTAAAGGTTTAGTAAATATTTGTTTTATCTTTATATCATGAAGGTACAAATCTCTTGCAGGGATGACATTAGGGTGAGATATATATTTAATTGGTTGCATAATTTACAAGCTTAAACAGCTTCTTGTTTGACAGAAGAACACACACTTGCAAAACCAAATGGAAGTCTCTCCATGCTGCTCAGTGACCAGACCATTGCATGGCTTAGATTGGACATCTACTTTAACTTTTTCCAGCACTGTGTTTTAATTCTGGTCATTCCTCTTGACAAAACATCTTCAGTTTTATCACGGTCACTCTTGATGAACATACATATCGCTGTTGTCGGAAGAAAACCATCTCCATTTTTGTAGTTTTTCAGTTTTTGACATAATTCGAAAATACCTGTTGCTCGTTACATTGTGTGTAAATCTCATGATGACTGGACCAAAAGAAACAGCCCAAAATGACTTGTAAAAAATTCTGGCTCTATTGACTTAACTTTTTCAGCGATACAGAGATATACTTTCAAGAAGATTTAAGTCAGGAGCAGGACCATGCCAGAACCTTCACCTTTTTTAGAAACCAGGCTATGAAGTTATTTTGGGATCATTATCTTGTTGAAAAATCTATCTTTTCCCCTTTCCAAGACTAAATTTTAATGTAATATGTCTCAGTACATTGCTTCATTCATGTTTCCTTCATTGACATCTAATACCCCAGTAAGGGAAGCAACTCCATAACAAAGTGTGGACCCCAGACACGTATTTATATATATATAGGTTTGAGAACTGGCCCTGTGACCGGAAGGTTGCTGGTTCGATCCCCAGAGCCGACAGTCCATGACTGAGGTGTCCTTGAGCAAGACACTGAACCCCCAATTGTTCCCCGGGCGCCGTGGATAGAGCTGCCCACCACTCCGGTCAAGTGTGCTCACTGCCCCCTAGTGTGTGTATTCACTAGTATGTATGTGGTGTTTCACTTCATGGATTGGGTTAAATGCAGAGGTGGAATTTCTCCATTTGTGGGATGAAAAAAGTATCACTTAATCAAACTTAACAGATTAAATCAGACACTCCCAAAAGTCAGAAGGTAATTGGAGTTTTGAATTAACCTGCTCTGGGGTCACCAAATTTAACAACTCAAGCGTCAGGAATTTTTATTACTTTAAAGTAGATCAGAATTTTCTTTTAACGATATGGCTGCACCCAAAGGATGGAGTGGAAGTAATTATGACATTGTATGCCAGACATAGAGGACTTAATATGTAAATATGTATTGCTAAGTGTCTTATGCAAAGGGTACAGGCTGCACTTATCTAATAAGACATTTTTTTCTGGCCTTGATATCAAGCTAATTATCTTTCTAATTATGCGTTGGATGATAAAAAGGACACAAAAGTCTGACAAAACATTTATGTAAACACTTCCACTTTGCTCGAGGGTTTAATTGGACACTCCACTGAAAGAGGTTCAGTGTTGTCTGAACAAATTCAAAATGGGCATATCCTTTTGAAAAAAGAATAAAATGTCTCAGTTTCAACATGTGAAATTATGTCTTTGGTAGTATTTTACTTTAAAAATATGGTTTACATGATTTGTATATCATTGCATTCTGTTTTTATTTACATTCTGCACAGCGTCCCAGCTATTTTGTATTACTAATGCTGTGTGAGACCACTTTTTTCTGTACAAAAAATTGCATCGTGATGACGTAAGCTGATTGACCTAGAATTTTAAGTACTAAGCGAACGCAGTCCAGGGGAGTGGGAAGGAGGGACACTCATGCTCAGGCATGGGACAAGGCAACTGGGAATTGCATAATGTGAATGCACCCTTAGTTGCAAGACAAAACCGAGGGGCACAGTTTTCCATCCAGGGAGGCATCATCTCCTCACGGCCCCTATGGGGGCCCATTTAGAGTGCTAATATTTCTATTGCCCAGCTCAGATGAGGGCTAACACCCTGCTCAGACGAGTTCCAACCAAACCTAGCAAACCTGCCTTTAATGTATTGGCTGAATCAGGTCTGACAGACTAGGATATTACCTGTTAACCCTGTGAGGGGCCCTTCTATTTTTTTTTTTTTTTTTTTGTGGATGAACTGGTCTTTGCTGTCAATTCAATATGTCCACTTACACTGGAGTCTTGCCATTATCTTAAATGGACTTCTCTGGCTTTGACATTTAGAATGAATAATGCCTGAAAATTAAAGCACAACTCAATTGCTGTTCAAAGAAACCGAGGAACCGGTAGATCACCATAGTGTTGTTTCAAGCTGCTTTCAGAAATGCAAGCTATCTGCACAGAATGGCCCAATTTAAACAGTCATGTCCGAAGAATGGCACATCTTTAACTTTAACCAACGAACCTGTGTGACACAGTTTACTGAGGAGCACAGCTGAACACCAGCATTCAAGATCGTGTGAAAAACTCTGCTGTGCAATGTTTAGTTAGCCTGTCCTGTTGACACTAAATACAGCTGCATATTATACACTTATTACTATTCATTAAAACTTTGCATCAGAATAAATAAGCTAGTCTTTTAATGAGATCTAAAACAGAACTCATTTATTTTTTTGTGTGATGTTACACTGGAAAGGAATTATGTGCATAATGTAATGAGGATATTATAAACATGAACCCATTGTACCCTTGCTGTAAAAATGCACTCATGCCAACAGAAAAAGCATGACAACAGGTCAGATGAACTCCAAGCTAATGCTGCGTTCAGCTCATTATTACTCGCTCATGAGCCGCAGAGAAACAGTGGAGCCGTCAACAAGCTGGAGACTAAACAAAAAATAAAGGTTTCCAGCTAAGAAAACTGAGCCTGTGAAATGCATGTCCATATTGTATCCTCATCACAGCGAATTTTTGCCACACCTTTTTTTTTTTTACATCCCTGGATCTGGTCCCAGTTTAAACTGTGTTACTCTGATGGGAAGCATTCTTTCAGCAGGTCCGTCTACCCATCACGTCTACTTCTACTGTCTTTCTGAGAGTTCAATGCAAATTTATGTTTGTTTTTAAAACATGGAAAATCTACATGTCACAAGATACTCAGAGAAGTTCATTTTGCATTTTACCAGGCTAAACTGTGTTTTATATATATATATATATATATATATATATATATATATATATATATATATATATATCTCAGAATCAGAAGAAGAATCAGAAGAAGTTTCATTGCCATTGTCAATGAACAGGATTCACAGACTAGGAATTTGCTTCGGCATGAAGATGCAACATAATATATATATATATATATATATATATATATATATATATATACACACACACATGTTTACATGTTTTAAGTACTATTGCTATGCTGTGCTGTGCTGCTCTGCCATGTACCATAAAGATCTACCTATAATATGTATTGATTGTAATTCGCGAGCGTCTGTAAATAAATAAATACATACATACATACTTAAACATTACAGTTTGAAAAGTCAGAATTCGCAGCTATCACGAACGCGATATTGTGCATTGCAAGTCGCTATGCAAAAATAAATACATGAAAAAATTTAAATAATGAAAAAAATATAAATGAATGAAAAAGAGTTTAAAAGTTTAAAAGGTTCGCAGTTATCACGAACTTAACATTGTAAGTTGCTGAGTATTCAAACGTAACTAAATAAGTAAGTAAATACATGAAAACAGTTTAAAAGTCCGAGTTCAAAGTTATGATGAACACAGCACAGTAAATTGCCGAGTGTACAAAAATAAACGAAGAAATAAAATAAGTAAATAAAATGAAAATAAACAAATGAAAAATGGAAACACTTAAAAGTCTGAGTTCAGTTATCATCAACTTAACGTCAGCATTGTAAGTTGTGTCAATAAATAAATAGTTTACAAGTCCGTCAAATTGAGTAGTACTTAAAGTAGTTATCATGAACGTAGTATTAAAAATGTTTCATGAATAAATGAACACAATAAAAATAATTTAAAAAAAGTTAAAAAGTCCGAGATCACGCTGAACGCAGCAAAAGACACGTTTAGGACGGCTGGGTCTTTTATTATAGCGTTTGTCAGCACGTCCTGTTTTCTGTCATCATCAGACAGCGCCGGTGCGAAGCCGCAGCGCTACATGTGAGAGCGCACACAGCAGTCATGAACGGGTTTGAGGTTTTTAGTGATAAACAATGTGAGAAAATGTAGGTTTACGTTTTTTCGGACAGTTTACCTTAGTTTCGCTTTACAGCGCTGATCCGCCGCGTCTCGGTTTAGCGGTTAGCTGTCAGCCGTTAGCTGAGGTGAACTTCACTGAGCAGAAATGCATTCCGCCAAGACTTTCTGCCGTCGCCTGGTTTCCGAGCAGTTGATGCGGCAAAACTGCTACCCGTCGAGATGTTTAGGTCCTTTAGTTTGTGTTCAGACTCTGTTTTCCAGCGGCGGGGTTCGTCAGTCATCTACGGCAGCTTCCCAGCCTGCTGTGATCCGCATCCCGCGACACATGCAGGAGCGGATAGAGAACGTCGGACAGGTGAAAAACAAGAGCTTCGCCAGAGTGCCTACAGTGAGACCTGGCAGGCTGCTGATAAAGAGCAAGAACCCACAGCACAACCAGTCTCTTAGCTACACCCTGGGGAAGTTTGAAGCACCAGTTCTCGCCTCGAAAGGCTGGAAAAGCAGCAAGTCATTTGGGGACTATTTTGTCATAAACAGCACGCAGGACGCCCCGCCGTTTGTTTCAGACTGTGCGGAGGAGAGTAAGAAGGCTGGACGCGAGCGAGCTGCTCATAGAAGGACATTCAGCAGCCTTCACCTCTGCACTGAACTGGTAGAGACTCTGCAGAGCCTAAATATAACTCATCCCACAACTGTGCAGTTGCAGACGATTCCCAAACTGCTGCAGGGACATAATGTCCTGTGTGCTGCAGAGACAGGTAGTGGAAAAACGCTGGCTTACCTCCTCCCCGTTATCCAAAAGTTACATGAGACGCAACTAGAAGCAGTACACTCGGAGCAGAGGACACAGGCCGTAGTTCTTGTGCCTTCCCGAGAGCTGGCAGAGCAGGTCACGTCAGTCGCGAGGGCCATGGGTCAACCGTTTGGCTTGCAGGTGAAGGTAGTGGGAGGAGGGCATGGGATTGGGAATATCAAAGCTGCGTTCTCCCACGGTCAGCCACACGTTCTAGTAGCCACCCCTGGAGCCCTGCTGAAGGCGCTATGGCGGCGCCTGGTGGGTCTGAGTGAGCTCCGTTTCGTGGTAGTGGATGAAGCAGACACCATGTTTGACACCAGCTTTGTAAACATGCTGGAGAAAATCCTGTCCCAAACCCAGGTAGCTGCCAGCCTCGCTGAGATGGCTGGCCCGACCCCTAAAGCCCAGCTGGTGGTGGTGGGTGCTACCTTCCCTGGAGGAGTTGGAGAACTTCTCAGCAAAGTAACTGATCTGGGAAGCTTGGTGACGGTCAAGAGCCGGATGCTGCATTACCTGATGCCGCATGTCAAACAGACGTTTCTGAAAGTTAGGGGCTCTGAGAAGGTCCTGGAGCTTCACCAAGCCCTAAAGGAAGTGGAGCCTGAAAAGAGAGGTGTGTTAGTTTTCTGCAATACAGCAGCCACCGTCAACTGGCTAGGCTACACGCTGGAAGAGATGGGCGTCCGTCACATGCGGCTTCAGGGAGAAATGCCGGCAGCAATGAGAGAGGGAATCTTTCAGAAGTTCCAGAAAGGTCACGTTGATGTTCTGCTCTGCACTGACATCGCTTCCCGAGGACTTGACACACAAAGGGTGGGGTTGGTGGTCAACTATGACTTCCCTGAGTCTCATACGGACTACATCCACCGTGCAGGTCGTGTGGGCAGGGCAGGAGGCTCAGATGGAGGACACGTTCTCAGTTTTGTTACTCATCCATGGGACGTAGAGCTGGTACAGAGCATTGAGACTGCAGCCAGGAGAAGAATGTGTTTACCGGGAATGAACAAAGAGATTCATAAAACCAGCCCCAAAGCAGATTCACAGGAGACAAAGTGAACACACAAATGCACAGACCCCCTTTTTGAAATTCATGTATTTAAACGGCTTGTTTAGAACACCTAACATAGTAATAACTAGAGACTTCTGTTATGTGTCATAATAATTTAACCGAACAGTGAATTATTGGTTTTACTCTTAAAAGAAAGTTGAATAAAATTGGAATAATATGATGCAGATTGTTGATTTGAATGTAAATTGCTTTTAGGATTGATTGTACTTAAATGTTTTTCTGGTTAAAATGTTACCATTCATGTTTTGTTCCCGTCATTAACGCATTTAATTGTGCCTTTAATTTCACTTTTATACTGTCCAAACTCTGGTGTCCCAGGCTAGAGCGCTACTGGAGCTCCATCATTAAGAATAATGGTTCTTGGGTTGACTCTGGGAAATCTTTTAACTGATGGAGAACTTTTACAGTGTTAGCCAAGGCACAGCTTGTGGACTGGCATGAGTCCTCATTGCTTGTGTATGTTCTTGTTTAGGAATATTAGGATCGCCCTGAGTTTCATTGCTTATGAAGACAATTTTTATTGAGGTATTTATTCCACATTTAATAAATTTAATTTTTAATTTAATTTTAATTAATTTAATTTTTCCTGGGGGGTAAAGCTTACCCTCATTTTGGTTTCAGCATAACCTTATACATTCACAGTAGAACAGATAGAGAATGTGTTAAAATGTTAATCGTTCAGGTTTGGTTCCAGCAGTTAATGCCTTTAGTTTCACTTTTTCCTTTTCAAACTCTGGTGTCAGGCACGAATGCTATTAGTAGCATTAAGTTCCTAAATGGCTCGTCAGCCTGGTTGACGTTTCTAGGAGAAAGTTTTAGTTGATGTAGAACATTTACATGATGTGGAGGTTCTTTAAACTTTAAAACGATTCCTCACAGTCACACAGCTGTTTAACAGTAAATGCTTCTTTCTCTGAAAGTGTCTTTAAGGAACCAAAAAAGTTCTTCAGTGGTGTGAAAACGTCCTGGCTAAACTCAGGTCTCCCATATGGTAGACTTGTGAGTAGTGATTAATTGAAAAATCTAAATGCCAACATTTTTCGGTTAATCTTTGCTTCAATGGCAATCTTGAAAGTCTGAAATGAAGATGTAGAATAAATAGAAAACACAGGAGCAAAATAAATATTTAAAAATAGACCTAATCATTTAAATTGGCAACTACTCACTGGCAATTCATGGAGAATGTTAATTCAATTGTCTATTACAGGATTTGCAATTCCTGTTTTCAGTTCAGTTGTACTTTGCATGTGGATATATACATTAATGGTGGCCTAAGTGCTGTAGAAAAGGTGAGTATTCAACAGTGTTCAGGTGTTTTTCACACTTATTGTACATTTAAATAGTTTAAAACTAATGATTTTCACAATTTCATTCAGGACAGTCAAGTCTCACTAGATTTAAAAAGTAGTCTTAGGTGTTCTATGAAGCAAACAGGAGTTTCAGCTCACTCTTTTATGTGCACTCCCCAATGTTTTGACTTTGACTTTCATAGCCTGAGGTGTGGTCTTATTTGTGGAAATACCTTGGTTGGGGGGGTGTTAATGCAGGGAACTCACTGTGATGCTACACTATAAAACATCACTGCAGTGTAAATGATGTGTGTGTGTGTGTGTGTCAGCATGCATGCGCAAGAGACGGAGGAGCGAGGGCACGCTCTACCACCCTCTGTTTATCATAGCACAGGAGGGTTGCCATGAGTCTTGTATTTACCCTGCAAATGTGTGATGTCATCACCCAGAGGAGAGAACTTTTTGTAAACGTTGATTTGAAGCAGTATAAACAGTGGTGGCTTCAGAGTAGTGCTGACTAACTTCTTCATCCAGGAATAGCACCCAGCTTTAAACAGGCCTGTTGGTTTTTAACACATCCAGTACTGTGCAAGTCAGAGACCACCATTTATATAACGTCCAATCACAACAGCCTTTAAGTGTGTTCAGTAAGTTATTCATTTTTCAGCATCAGAATAAGCAGAAAGCATCACTGTCATGCGGATCCCCAGTTTTTTGTAGTTTTTAACTTTTTTGCATAATTTGACACCCCAGTTACCCTTTAAATTGTATTAAATGTTATGATGAATAGAAATAGTTCATAAATATTAAAAATCTTGTCAAACTTAACTTACATTCAAAGTTGCATTTATCTTCTGTTGTGAAGTTACAAGGTTTTGGTTCTGACAGCATCAAGATATTTAACAAAATTAAACAACTTAATTGAACTTCAAAATGATCAATGTTTAGTACATCTACCTTTTACTTTATTCACAGCTTCCATTTGCTTTTCTTGCTTTCAGTTTTCCAGAGTAATCTGCAGGGATATTTTTTCACACTTCCAAAATTCAGTCTTTGGTTGCATTTTCTGATTCCCATCAACCAAGGGATCGGCAATGTTGAGGCCTGGACTCTGGGTCGGTCAGTTCATTGTTCTGAAAACAGCAGCAGCTTGTTTGATTTTCAAATTTTCTTTGTTTTGTCCATTTCCTTTTCCCAGTAATAGCTTATTGACAGCTACACATTCGTACAGACCCATAGAGCCTGTTTACACCTTGCATTACTGTGTTTCATGTCTGCATCTGGATAAGTTTTGGGAGTGGACAGGCTCAGCTTGGATGCGATCACCAGCCTCGAGTGCATGGAAGCTCTTGATTTGGGGCTAACCTCAGCCTTGTGTGTCCTCCATCTTTAGTTTCTTGTTTAAAATCTTACCTGCTGGTCAGCTCAGTGGACACATTTCTGGGTAACGAAAACACATTCTGTGGTCAAGATCCATCTCTGACCACCTCAGAATATAATCAGAGTGATCTGATCATAACTCAAACACAATGCATCCAGGAGGTGTTTACACCTGGCTCTTCAGTGAATTCTGAAACTGATCCAGTCAGCAAAAACACAAGTTAATGCACAGACTCACAGTGTTGTCTTCTCAAGCATGGACAGAAATACCTGTGGACCTTGATTGAAAGCTTTAAGTACTGGTTAACTGATCATGACAGTCTTTGTGGTCTACTAGGCCGTGCCTGGTTGTTAGGAGGCCTGTTTTCTCTGCATCTTTTAATAACTTGTTTGAATTCAAGTTTGGAAAACTCCTGTTTTCCACTGACTTTCACTTTCTTTATGCAGGTGGATTATCTTATATCTCCTTAGAAAAATCTCTGAAAAATAAATAGTTCTTAAATTCTGTTTTGACTGGAAATTAGATGAATGAGGAGTGGCCTCACTTTTGCACAGTACATTGTGGGTCAGCTTTGTAGACTACATGGAGAAACTCCATTCAGAATGATGTGTAGTCTAGGCCTAGGTTTAATCTTTGTCTGGATAACCAGGCTCTAAAGTTCAGTGCCTCCCTGGGCAGTATTTCACAAGCAGGATTTCTCAGCAAGCCAGATAACCTGGGGTTAAGGTCAAGTTTGTCCAATAGACTTTGGTGACATTCCTTTCAATCACCTTTCATTCACGGTCAATTCAATCCAGTTTTGACTTTTTTTGTGAAATATCTCCTTGGATTCTGTTCAGAGGTGGAGCACTATCACAAAGAAGGAGCCGAGAACACAAAAGAAAGTCTGCTTCACGACTTTTTCACAGACAAATTTCATCATGTAAGACTTCTTTCTTTCATGAAGCATTAAGTTTTTCCTTTTTGTTTTTTTTTTTCAGCTGCAATTTATGGCTTTTCATGCTTTTAGAGACATTAAAAGTTGCCATGTCAGAGAGCATTTTGGAGAAAGACAGAAGGCCTCAGTGGGATTATCTTACACACTGCTTGCGATTCCTCATTTGAAAAGATTCCGCCAGGAAGAAAGTGACCTGCTTGTCTCTCTCCTGTCTCGCCTGCTTTGTGTCCTTTGCACATCAAAGGGAGAAATTACCGGGGCTGGGAGTGTTTTTGTGAAGGTACCTGCTTTGTATTAGCTCTGCAGTCTCATTGCAACATCTCCGAGCTGTTCCCTGACACCAGATGCTTGCTTAAATTTCAGCTGTGGGAATAACAGAACACTGGTGTGTTGGTGTTCCACAAACATTTATTTCAAGATAAGATACAGTGTAGCCATCAGTAAATATGCCTGGGTTTGTTCTGGTTGTATGAGTTCTAAATATATATATAAAGGGATCTGTGTCTGTGTCTGCTCTTTTATTGTGATAAAGGCTACGAAGGTATACAGGCTTTACATTAACACATATTTAACCATTTAAAACAAAACATCTGGCACATGAAACAACACAGACTAGTGTAGCACTGGTTAAATGAATTTGGACAGCCACTTGTGCTTACAGCTTAGTTTACAGCATCTTTATCCACAGAAATAGTTAGAAGCTTGATTAATTCATGTCTCTAAAATATTCACAAATTACAACACAATTACTGTAATATTTCAAGTTTTTTTTTTTCTAAATTGAGATAAAAAAAAACAAACAAAAAAACCCCAGTATGTCTGAAGTGAGGGTCTTCTTCAGTGCTGGCTCTTCTCTCTGCACGTCTCTCAAGTCTTATCTAATTTAAATCCACATCTCTTTACAAATTAGCCTTCTCTTCCCCAAAGGCCTTCTTAGCCACATCATTCCAGACGGCTTCAGCGTCACCTGGCCCCTCTTGGCCGGAGCATGTGCAAAATGAAAATGTGGCAATTTGAATCTTCTTGAGGACATAATTACTTTCGGTTCTCCAAGGCTCCAAGACTACCTGTGAATAGGTAGGAGCGTTAATAGGATAGTCATCCTTCTAATGCCAGCGGCACTGGAAGATTACGAGCATGCAGGCAGGTGTACAAGGCACGGCTGCTTTGTTGTACCTCTGATGTAAGTAATGACAAGCAATTTGGCTGTTTTGATTGGGCACAATTTTAAGGCTCTTCTCAAACTGTAAACAGTGGCTCATGTTCAGCTTTGGCGGAGCTTGCCATGCACAGGATTCTTCTCACACGTTGGTGGTGGAGTGCGTGGTAGAGAAGTTCTCCATCCTGATTCGTGCTATTTTTTTCACCGGTGGGGGAGGATAGAAGATGTGGCAGGTGAACACTTGCCGGCACGCCTTGCGGAAGTTCTCTGACAGGAAGGCGTAGAGGATGGGGTTGACACAAGAGTTGCTGTAGGCCAGACAATGCGATACGATGCGGAAGGCGAAGGAGGCGTCATTCAGCGGAAAGTCACCAAACTCCACCCACATGGCGATAATGTGGTGGGGCATCCAGCACAAGAGGAACGCTGCTACGACCAGTAGCACCGTCTGAGCTGTCTGTGTTTGAGAGAGAGAAAGAGCGAGAGAGCAGTAAATACACAGAAAGTGCACAGCTGCATCTTAATACAAGCTTGAATCATGAGTATGGAATGCTCTAGGAAAGCCTATAATATCAGCAGAGACAAAGAGCATCCAATCACAGCCAGAATAATAATTGAAAGAATTGTGTTGTGAGATGGGAAGTGACACAATGGGAAATGATTCAATGGAAGCTAGGCCTTGCACAAGTTTCATTACACAACAGAACAGCGGTGGAGATCAGAACCAGTTTGTTCTAGGCTGTTCTGTTCCCCTGTGCACTGAGTTAGACGGTATTCACTTCAGTGACTCCTCAGCTTTCTCGCTCAATTATTCACATGTAATGTGTAAGTTTATAGCCCAAAACTAAGCTGCAAAACCTGTTTTAAAATCTGTCTGTGATGTCATGAGAACCACTATATTCATGTACAGTATTGTGTAAATTATTTAATTTCCTGTCATAACAGCCATTAAGTTTAAGTGACCCTTATTAGTTCCACAAAATTTCACCTCCGCATTTAACCCATTCGTGAAGTGAAACACCACATACACTCTAGTGAGCAAACACACACTAGGGGGCAGTGAGCACACTTGCCAGGAGCGGTGGGCCGCCCCCAATCCGCAGGTGTCTTGCTCAAGGACACCTCAGTTATATGCCGTTGGCTCTGGGGATCGAACCGGCGACCTTCTGGTCACAAGGCTGGTTCCCTACCCTAACCTTCAGCCCATGACTGCCCAGTAGAAGTTACTAATTTTCCAGCCTCAGAGAAAAGGCAGAAAACATATTTAACAGAAAATTACATAGAGGCCTATTATAACTACAACCCCATTTCCGAAAACAGTTGGGACGCTGTACACAATGTAAATAAAAACACAATGCAATGATGTGCAAACCATTTAAACCCTACATTTCATTGAAAATAATTAAAAGACAACATATCAAATTTTGAAACTGAGAATGCTGCAATTTTGTTCATTGAAAAAAATTTGCCCATTTTAAGTTTGATGCCCATAACACATTCCAAAAAAGTTGGGACAAGTAGGGAAGGAAAACCACCATCTGTGAAAACAATTTGTCACTGCATCAACAAATGCAAGCTAAAATTCGAAAATGCAAATAAGAAAGCATGTATGAGCAGAATCCAGGAATGCTGTCATCTTCTCTGGACCCGAGCTCATTTAAAATGGACTGAGGGGAAGTGGAAAATTGTTCTTAAACACTGTGTCCTCTCATTCTCCACTCTATTAGACTCTCCTACCTTGTCAGTCCACCTTGAAGATGTAAAGTCAGAGACGACAGCTCATCTGCTGCTACACAGTTTGTGTTGGCCATCCTCTAGCCCTTCATCAGTGGTCACAGGACACTGCCCACAGGACGCTGCTGGCTGGATATTTTTGGTTGGTGGACTATTCTCAGTCCAGCAGGGGAAGTGTTAAAAAAATCCAAGAGCACTGCTCTCTGATCCACTCAGACCAGCGCAACACACACTGACACACCACCACATCACTGTTACTGCAGTGCTGAGAATGACCCACCACCCAAGTAGTACCTGCTCTGTGAGGGTCCATGGGGTCCTGACCACTGAAGAACAGGGTAAAAGGGGGCCAAGACAGTATGCAGAGAAACAGACGGACCACAGTCTGTAACTGCAGAACTACAAAGAAGGTCATGATGTTATGACTGATTGGTGTATAGTAATAATTACTAGAAAAACAGATAATTGACACATATATGGACATAAAAAATGCTGAGGTGGCTATCTAGTGGAGTAACTGAATGTGTTGTGTGTAATTTTGTGTTTGAATTGTTTAGAGTAATTATAAAGTTAAATTGAAGACAACTCACAGCATATAACTAGTTGCATGAAAGTTTCATCATGTAAAGCCAGCCTTAGTGTCTCTTTGTAGAGGAACATAAAGTCAGTGACTGCTTTGGGTGCTGCTTTTGTTTGGAGGACACGTCTGTAAGTGGCTGGTTTTAAGACTGGAAGGATGTAAGAGTCATAGTAGCAGTAGAGTGCATAAAAGGAAAGAGCAGACAGATTAAAAGCTGATAGATTTGATATTATACTTTGTGTTGATGGCTTTTGTTTAATTTTCTTTCAAATATATTGTAGCATGTTCAAGAAATGTTTTAGCATGTTTCTTTTATGTTATGTGTTCTCCAGCACTTATTGCACTTGGTTAATTTTGTCTTTGGACTTTTGACTGGAGGGGGGATGTATGTATGTATGTATGTATGGAGAGAGAAATGGAGATGTGAGCAGGGTAGAGAATTAGTTCTTAGAGAGAGAAAAGCTATGTTTATGTATCTCATGGCTGTTAGTGACAGCTACTGAAAATCACCATGACTTGTGTGAAAGCACAATCTTTTAAAGGGGACCTGTTATGCTTTTCCAGTTTTTCCCTTCCTTTAGTGTGATATATAGCTTTTTCTGCATGTAAGTGGTCTGAAAAGTTACAAAGGTCAAAGTTTTGACCCCAGAGGGAATAACTCTCTCCCATAACCACTTTTCTCAGCTGCCTGAAATGCCTTGCTTTTCCTTTGTCACATGATACAATCTCACAAACCTTATTGCCTGCCTACCAACTGGCTTGGCACACCCAAACACCATGCACAGCAACTACTGGATGCCAATAAGAGTTTGTTCAGTTTTGTAGCCAGGTTGAAAAGACGCTGACCTGACTTATAGGATCAGACTCTGGCTCAAACTGAATTGGCAGAATCAACGCCGTTGGAAAAATAGCCACACCAGTGTTTACAGCTGCTCAGGAGAGAAGGGTCTGACTGCAAGACAGGGGCAGAACATTTAGGGGCAGAACCGCTCTGGCAGTTGACCAATCAAAACAGAGTATGTGAGCTGACCAATCATAGTGCACTCGGGATAGGGTTAGGGCTTATAGACACCGGAGCTCTAAAAAAAGCATTTAGAACAGAGGGTGAATAGAGATGTGCAGCGCAAGAAAAGTTGTGTAAATCTATTCTAGAAGACCCAAGAACACTAAACATGAGCATAAGTCCCTTTTAACAGCAGTGAGCGCTACAATGTTTTCTGTTTTTTGTTGAACATTGAAAAATATCAATTTGTACTTAACTGCTTTTTTGACTGTCAGTTGAATAAACAAAAGGGTATTTTTTGCTGTCCATAAACCTATTCAACCTGTTGTACTCTGGACTATTCTAACGATGCACAATGCAGGGCACCCAATCAGAGAGAGTTCATTTACATACGTTAGGCTCAGCGGCAAAAACAACCTGCTCAATCTTTAGGGAAAAAGAGGGACATAATGTCATCTTTTTATCTAAATGCAGGTTAAAGCTTCATATACTCTGTGAATGCTGGCCTTCCAATGACAATCCTCAATCCAATATTAGCTTATTGAGTGAAGCTAAAGGATCAGAACTAGCTTTGACACAAAAAGGGAAAGCACTCACAAACCTGAGCAACTCGAGGGGACAAAGTTAAGCAATTAATTCTGTGGTTTACTAGCCACAGGGAGATTAAAGTCCACACATCTCTGAAGTTTCTGGAGGCAGCACTGGGTGCTGGATGTCAGGGCAGTTTCGCTGTACCACAGCAAAAGAAATAAAGCTTGCAAAGATGCAAGTACAGTATCTTAGACAGCTAGACAGAACTTTATTGATCCCAGAGGGAAATTGCAGAAAACGCTGTCGACAAGGATGGGGTCTTGATATTGATCTGAACATTTCTGTGTCAAGGCAGAAAGCGTGGCAAACAAGCCTGAAAAGGGATGATTGGGAAAGGAACAGGACCCCTGATTACTGCAGCTCCAGCTATAGAATGGTGAAGGCAATACAACTTGTCAAATGAGCTCAACCACTAATCCCACCCAGTCAATTTAAAACTACAGTTGAGAAGAAACCCACCAGAGAGTGTGATTGCAGTGAGGGAATACTGCTAGCAGCAAGATATAAAAGGCAATGCCTTCATGGCGAAGCATTCATCAGCCACACACTTTCCTTAGCTTACACTTAAACACTGTGCATCCAGAGCAGCTGTGAATGAAAATGAAGCAATTTGGGTCTTCCTGAAGACGAGGACGCTTTCAGTGCAATCTGTAATAGGTAACATTGCTAATGGAATATTCATCAGGCTCATTACAGTGGCACTGATGGAGCCTGCATGCATGTGTACATGGTATGCCTGCTTTCTTTTACCTTTTTTGCAATCTTTTTTTTTTTTATGTAAAAAAAAATCCCAATTCTTGAAAAGTTGGAACAGTATGTGAAATGCAAATAAGAACGGAAAGCAGTGATTATTAAAATCTGTTGGATGTATATTAAATTGACAACAGTGCAAAAACACAATGTTTCACATTTTATCATTTGAACATAACTGTTTTTTTGTGAACATATGCTTATTCCAAATTTGATGCCTGCAACATGTCCTAAAAAGCTGGAGCATGTTTACCACCAAGCCCTGAAAATCAACCCATGGCATCATCCCTCCTCCACCATATTTTACAGTTGGCAATCAGGCAGTCAACATTCTCCTGGTACTCGCCAAACCCAGACTCATCAATAAGATTGCTAGATAGAGAAGCATGATTCATCATTTCACAGAATGCGTTTCCACTGCTCCAGAGTCCAGCATCGGCCTGCTTTACAGCACTCCATCTGGCGCTTGACATTGTGCTTACATGCAGCTGCTCAGCCATGGAAACCCATGCCATGAAGCTCCTGGCACACAGTTTCTGTGCTGATTTTAATGCCAGAGGATATTTGGAACTCTGCAGTTATTGAGTCAGCAGAGTGTTGGCAACTTTTATACCACCCCACTCTGTATCTTTACCCGGTCTCAGTTGATGTGGCTCCTAAATGCATCAAGTTTTCAGTAATACTACTAACAGCTGATAGTGGAATATCTAGGAGGGAAGTTTCACAAACTGGCTTGTTGCAACAGTAGCAACATATTATAGTACCATGCACTTTATTCAGTGAGCTCTTTATAACGACCCATTCTTTCACAAATGTCTGTGAAGGCAGACTGCTTGACTAGGTGCTTGATTTTATACATCTGTGGCAATGAAACACTTGAATTTAATGATTAAGAGCGGTGTCCCAGTACTTTTGTCTATATGGAGTATATGACTAAGCGTAGTACAACATTGCAGTTCTTGCATTTGTGGATACAGTCATGAACAGTGTTGAACAGTGTATTATTTAGCCTAGGCGATGATTTCCATCACAGAAGCGTGCCAGTTTTTAATGCAGTGCTGTCTTAGGGATTGAATGTCAAAGGCATTCAGCTGTGGTTTCTGGCCTTGGCTTTTTACTGGTGGAGATGATCTGGATTCCTTGCATCTTTTGATAATATTCACTGTAGAGAGTGAAATCCTTGCATGCGTTCACAAGGGAAAGTTGTTTGCAGTTGGACTATTTGCTCATGCATTTTTATAGCAAAGTACTGAGTCTCGACCCATTATGCTCATTAAGGACTACTTCCTTTCTCGATGCCCCTTTTATACACGTGCATGATTCCATCACCTCTTTTAAAATGTTTTTAAAAGCTTTGAACATTTCACAACCTTCCTACTCTTAAACTGCTCATTGAAGTTGACAAAACGTTAAATATCTTGTCTTTGTACTAATTTCATTTTAAGTGGATTTATTTTCTGTTTCTCTGCATTTCGCATATTATCCCAACTTGTCTGGAATTGAGTTTGTAGTAGGGCTGGTCTGAACAGAGTCTACAGGTTTTGAAATCTCTGAGCTCCCTCTAAGCTCACCAGAAAGTTGGGACAGGGGTTTGTTTATCACTGTGTTTAATCACCTCATCTTTTTACAACATTTTGTAAGCGTTTGGGAACTGAGATGACCAATTGATGTAGTTTTGATTGTAGTGAAATGTTTTCCTTTTCTTGTTTGACATAAGATTTTAGCTGCTCAACAGTTCGGGGGCTCATTTGCTGTATTTTTCATTTCATAATGCACCGAATGTTTCAGTGGTGACAGGTCTGGACTGCAGGCAGGCCAGACTCTATGAATACAGAGTACAGCTGCTGTAATACATGCAGAATGTGGTTTGGCTTTGTCTTGCTGAAATAAGCAAGGCCTTCCCTGAAAAAGACGCAGTCTGGATGGCAGCATATGTTGCCAAAACATGTATCTATCATTCAGCATTAATGGTAAATTCACAGATGTGCACATCACCCATGTCATATGCCCTAATGCACTCCTATACAATTTATATATGGTTTCTTCTTCGCGTTTTTGAGTTTTAATTTACATTTGTGGATGCAAAGACAAACTGTGTTCACAGACCGTTGTTGTCAAAAGGCTTCCTGAGCCCACGCAGTGATTTCCACTACAGAATTGTGTCTGTTTTTAATGCAGTGCTGTCTGAGGGCCAGCCAATACTGGTTTTTGGCCTTGACCCTTACATACAGAGATTTCTCTGCATCAAATTCAAAATGGGCATATATTTAAAAACAAAACAAAAAACAAACAAAAAAAACATTTCTCAGTTTCAACATTTGATACGTTGTCTTTGTACTATTTTCAATTAAATATAGGGTTTAAACGATTTGCACATCATTGCATTTTGTTTTTATTTACTTTTACTTTTTTATTTTTATTTATTGCAAATGTCCAAACTGTTTTTGGAAATGGGCTGTATTTTAGATATATTACAGACCAATCATTTATTTAAAGGCCTTTACTGATGAAACATGTTGTAATGAGATTTAAAGCGAAAAAGATTTTTGTGAGTTGTCATAAGCATCATAATGTATGTGTGTTAAAACACTAACAACAAAACAAAAAGAAAAACAACAAAAAGGAAACCAGTGCCATATCTACCACACAAAACCCTGAAATATGTCATATTTTGTCTTCATGTCATGTCTTTTTTGAATAGTTTGGTTGCAAATCAAAGATTGAGATTTTTCCATCTAGCTCAACTAGCTTGTCTCTTTACTTCTTGTCTTTTTAGCTTATTTTACTTTTTATCAGTTCTGCTGGCCTCTAGCCTTCATCAGTGGTCAGTTTCTGTAAATAGGACCACATTTGGCTAGATACCTTTGCTTGTGCTGTAGTTTCACATACATGAAACTCTTTTCAGTCTGGTCTTTACGCATCATCTTAGAACTAAATACCTCTAATGAAAAAAGCAAGCCATTTTTAGCCATTTCATCACACTACATCTGTTAAAAAATAAAAATGTGGCTTTAAATGTCTTTATAGGGGTCTGCAGGAACTCTCTTTAAGCATATAGGATACTTATTAATAAGTATAAATAATATACTTTTTTAAGTCACATTTGACTAAATCAATAATGAACTGAATAAACAAAACAGGCTTATTGTTTGATCTTTTTCATATAGGCATCCATGGTAAACTCAGGACAGGAACCAAATCTGAGGCTTCTTTCCTGTCTCAATCTGCTCTTTGTATTCTTCCACATTCATTTCATTCTGTAGTCCTCCCTCTGTCCTTGCCTGTTTTCCTGACTGTTGTGATTTTGCTGGACGTAATAACACGTCTATCTGCAACATGATTTCACACAAGTATGAAACTGTTCATCAGCAGGTGAATGTGAAGCCTTTCAATCTAAAAAAAATTATCTACAGTTGTGTTTCAGTGTCTGTAGGCTTCTCTACACCACACTACACCGAGGCACCAGTAAAGCAGGCCATTGGTGGGCCTAGTGTTGATACCTATATACATATATATTTAGGCCTGTTATGAAAAATCCATTAATAAGTATTGTATGCTACTGTGGTCATGACATGTTTGCTCTTAAAAGTGTGATACTAATGGATCATAAAAAAGGTGTCCTATTTGACCTGAATACTGTGTTCCACTTTCTGTTGCAATTTCAGCATAAGTGGGGCATTTCTTTCTGTTTTCTTTCTTTGTGAGACTCTTCATTCATTCAAGTTCCAGTTAAAATATTCATTAAGTACAGAGAAAAACATCAGAAAACATATCTAACCAAAAATTACACAGAAGCCTCAAAAACTAAATATAATATCACTTTATTGCAGTATTTAGTCTGTCCAGTCTTTGCCTTCATTATGGACTACATCCTTTAAGGACACTTGCTTTCTGAAGGGATATTTTTCCACATTTCCAAAGTTCAGTCTTATAAGTTGGTGGAAACACATTCAGTGATGTCAACATCTAGGCTCTTCAACGTATTGCTCTGAAAACACCAGCAGCTTCTTTGTTTGAATGGCAGATTTTCTTTTTTGTCTGTTTCTAAGGGCTTCTTGACAGCTACACATCCTTTCAGGCTCATAGTGTTGAGTTGTCTTCTCACAGTGGAAAGATGGACAGAAATGCCTGTGGATTTTTCCCAGATCTGAAGCAAGAGTGGAGCTTGATTTTCTCCTCTCTCAAAAATGAAGCCTTTAAATAAAAGATGGAGACAGTCTTGGTGGTCTACCTGGTCTTGCATGGTTGACAGGAGTCCCATTTTCTCTGTATCTTTTAATTATCTTTTGAATTCCAGTTTTGGAAACTTTTTTCCCCACCCCTCCGAAATATCTTTCATGGTAAATTAATCACTTGTACGTAACTGTGCTCAAATGCGCTTGACTGTAAATTAAATAAATTAAGGGAGGTCTCTGACTTTTCCACAGCACTTCATATTCTTATATTTTAGGGAAATATTCTGATATGTTGCTCCATTATCCATGTGCTTGACCTATTTCAATTTATGACCGCACAAAAAAATTAGGTCAGGCCACTAAGAATAACTGCTGAATGAGCAGCACCCTTGTGGTAACCATTCATGGTGGTTACATCTGACTGGCACCATTTGGCATATTCATCCCTCTTTACGTGATGCTCCACCCTAGTTGTCACCCTAGTTGTCTTGGGAGGAGATGAGATGACTTCAAGGCAGTCTGCAAGAATTTCATGATGCTCTTTTGTTCTGATAAAACGGAATATCAAATTGCTCCCAAATGGATGGATTTCTCTGAAGCTGTTAAATATGACTGTCAGAACAAGCAGGACATCACCCATAAACGAGGGCTGTAACTTTTGGCTCAAAGTTGCAGATATTTGAAACGATAAGTACAAAAACCCAATGAAAATGTCAAGTTTGTTCTGAGGGAGGAGGATCAACAGCTCTGAGACACATGTTGGCTTATGTAACAGACAGAGAGTTCATTACTTTGTGGAGTCTCTCACATTCTTGGAAGAACTGTTCACTAATTTAATAACATCAATAACACAAGTACAATAACACAAGTTAACAATGTCCTACTATAAACACTTCCTGAAACATCAATACTAACTGCTAAAGTATTTGTCTTTGTGCAATAACAGCAATAAATACAAGACACTATATCACCTTGCCACTGTATCAACACCCCTGAATGTTTAAAATCTGAAAGTATGAATGGGTTGTGAAGAAAAAAAAAAGAGCGAGCGAGCGAGAGAGAGAGAGCGAGAGAGAGAGCGAGAGAGCGAGCGAGCGAGAGAGAGAGAGAGAGAGAGAGAGAGAGCGAGAGGCTAATTACAGCCTTGCCTGATTCATCTGTAATTACCGTTATTTCCACCAGCCTCCAAAGTGGCAAGCAGCCCTGCTCTGGGCTGCACTGAACAAAAGTGTACATATAAGCATCTGCAACCTGCACGGGGAGAAGACAGCTGCACTACTGGAGAAGGAGTGTTGAACACATCGAACACATTAAATAATACATAGAAGTATAAATGTAGCAGGTCTCAAGTATTAAACTTACTTAGGTTCTAAGTAACTTGTAGAACTGCAGTGGAACTTCTTATTAAATCCAGCATTTATCAGCATAGAAGCTGAAGATTGTTAGACTCTACTTTTGGAATATGTGGCATCCAAAACACGACACATCCTGATTTTGCTGGTGACCAGTCCTGCTGGTCTGTGCTGTTTTTTCTAGCAGGGTCCCCGGAATGATGTGAAAGGCTTTAGCATTCAGATGTATTAATCACAGGCTGGATACTGAAAGAACTCATTCATTTCACTGCTAAGATAAGCAATATTAAGACAGATCAATTACAGAGGGAGAGAGATATATATCAGGTAGAATGAAAAACTGTTACACATTTTTAAGTTTATCCATCATCATAAATCAAATCAGCTCTATTTAAAGGCAAATCAGTGACATGAGCTGACAGAGATCCATATCCATGCATCTCCTGATGTAAATGAAAGGCACCCAATTCCTGTCTAGGCAGCATATGTAATACTAATCAATCTGGAAATGCTGAAACTGTAGTAGTTGACTAATAGAGAGAATGGTAAATTAAGAAATAGTCAGTGTCCAAAGTTTGGGATCACAACTCCAACAAAAATCAATGCCTTAAACAAAGTAAAAAAAAAATGCTTGAGTGTCTGTTTTGGGAGAGTGGATGTTAAGCCTAACTGGGTCACAGTGTGGAAGAACTGCTTCATTACTTCAAAAAACCCAGCACACTAAATTTACTGTATTCATTTAAAACTAGACAAGATCCTTATTGTGATTTAGGTAACACAACAGTAGCTGTCTCTATATGCATTTGTTTTGGACATGTTCTATCATGGATGTTTTTTGACCCTATCTTCAACACATTCTCTCTTTGGGACAATCTAAACAAAAAGATCCCTGGACTTTCCTTGTGCTTGATGACTCTGCAGAATCGCTTCCTACTCATCAAAAAGGCCTCAAAAAGACAATATTGAAAATACAGTTTGAACATATTTTCAAACCATATGAAAACATGTGTTCCTGCACATCTTGTTTGGCTTACTTAATTTTGGGACGGTACTCTTCTGGAATGTACTGTGGCCAGGATAAATAAGGCCAGAATAGAAAAAATGTGTGTACTGGTCAAATACTGAGAAAGAATTGTTAAAAATAAAGAAAGCTTAGACTTTTGTTCACTGATTTGAGTGTGGAAACTCTTTCATACCACATCCCTTTATTTATTTACTTTTGCTTGTTTTAATGTGTATGTCTTCTCTTCTTATGAGAGTGTACCACTGACCATCACTACTATCATCATTAATCTTACTATTACTGGTATGCAATACTAACTTATTAACTCTGTACTATATCCGTTGTGAAGAACTCTTGGGCTTTGTGAACATAGTTCTTGTCATATATATGTTTACTATTTAATATAATACTGATCATAAAGAAACGCTGTAAAGAACAATAGGTGTATGAAATAATTCTATTATGATGCTACTGCTCGGCAGCTTGACTTGTTTCAACTAATTTGAATGAAGACAAACAATGAAGAAATGTTCATCCAGAATGATGACCAGAGCTACAGATGATTCTGAAATGACTGGAAAGACTGTAAAATAGACTGTAACATCCAGACTGTCTCATTTGAAACATGGTGATCAAATCTCAGGCAGGCAATGTATAAAGGAATTACTGTAAACAAATAATTACAGAGTATTTTGTTCATCATTTAATAACTTACTAGCATTAAAACTTGAATATTAGTGGTGCAACCATCTAAGCATTGGCCCGATCATCAGGAGATCATGAGGTGGATCACTGGTGATGCTACAGGTGTCCGTAGCCGGGAGTCCAAGAGAGCACAATTGGCCTCGCTCTCTCTGGGTGGGTAGGATGGCCCCCTTCTCCCTCCATCACATAACATGTTTTGGGGCTGTCGCTGGGCAACACGGACTTCCAACTCCCTCCATAAATTTTCTATGGTTGAGGTCTGGAGACTGGCTAGGCCACTCCAGGACCTTGAAATGCTTTTACGGAGCCACATTGGGATCATTTTCATGCTGTAAGACCCAGCCATGTTCCATCTTCAATTCTCTCACTGACGGAAGGAGGTTTTGGCCTAAAATCTCACGATACATGGCCCTGTTCATTCTTCCCTTAACATGGATCAGTCGTCCTGTCCCCTTTGCAGAAAAACAGCCCCAAAGCCTGATGTTTCCACCCCCATGCTTCACAGTAGGTATGGTGTTCTTGGGATGCAACTCAGAATTCTTCTTCCTCCAAACACAACGAGCTGAGATCTTGTGTGGGGCCCCAGATCGAGGGAGATTATCAGTGGTCTTGTAGGTCTTCCATTTTCTTACAATTGCTCCCACAGTTGATTTATTCACACCAACCTGCTTGCCTATTGTAGATTGACTCTTCCCAGCCTGGTGCAGGTCTACAATTTTCTTCCTGGTGTCCTTTGACAGCTCTTTGGTCTTGGCCATGGTTGAGTTTGGAGTCTGACTGTTTGAGGCTGTGGACAGGTGTCTTTTATACAGATAACAAGGTCAAACAGGTGCCATTAATACAGATAACGAGTGGAGGACAGAAGAGCTTCTTAAAGAAGTTACAGGACTGTGAGAGCCAGAAATCTTACTTGTTTGTGGGTGACCAAATAATTATTTTCCACCATAATTTACAAATAAATTCTTTAAAAAAAATTAAAAAAAAAAAAAAAAATTTGTGTACCTATGATGAAAATTACAGACCTCTCTCATCTTTCTAAGTAAGAGAACTTGTATGTGTATATATATATATATATATATATATACATATATATAATATATATATTTTTAAAATCCACTTATAACATTTGTGTAGCCTCTGTTCTGATTGCCTGCTTTGAACTGTGCCTCAATCCCGGCTCAATCACTTCTCACGAAATCAATAAAAATGGGCAGGCCTAAATTGCTGCGGGCTGAATAGATGGATGCATATGAATGACTTGGCTTTTATGACATCACAGAAACACTGAATTCAAAATGAGCTGTTTTTGCAGCTTAACACAAGACATTCATTTCATACATTGATCTGCAGGGTTTGTTTTACTTTACTGTAGACAGTAATTACTGAAACATGCTAACTAATTTCAAACTATGTGTGTCAAACTCTCTGTTTTCTGGCCACAATATGAATGAGTTAACCAATCTCAGTCACTGTGTCTGAAACTATTCACCATATAGCGCACTATTTTGGAGTGGTGTCCGAAAACAGTGCAGAAGATCCAGTGCACCCAAAAAATCTCACAATGCACCGCAATAAGTAGTGCATAACCAATGTGCCCTAGTGGACAGGGGACAGTCATAATGCACTGCATTGTTTGTAAGTGATGAACAAAGCCATTTAACCTTAGTGTCCAAAATAGTTTTCTACCATCCCTATAATAGTGCTCTATATAGTCATCCAGATTTTCATGGTGATGATGATTAGGGGCCCATTCTGGATGTGGCTAGTGCATGTGCTTTGGAAAAAATAACCATGTTGCAGTATTAATATTCTATATATAAACTTCATAAAACCAAAATAATAAAGCCACTTTCTTCACTTTCAGACCTTTAAATCACTACTTCTACTGTTGTGGTATACTTGGTATGCCAACAGAACATACAGATCACACAGAAAGAGACAGAGAATGGGTGTTAGGCTTCAGGAAATGAGTGTGAAAAGCTGCTTAGAGTAGCTCTGCTATGTGATTTGTCCTGCTGTGTCCTGTCTGACTCTGTCTCTAACCTTTCCTTTTCTCTCTTTTGTATTCCTCTAGTGGGTGTGGGTTGCTATAAATCTTGCCAGATTAGCTTTTGCTGCAGATTTCTCTTACATAGCTGTCTGCAGTCCATTGGAACACAAAGGATTTAAGAAAAAGGTCAGACATAAAGTGTACGATGACCCTCTCTTCTGCAAGTGGGCTTTAACTGTAGCACTGAGGATGCAGTGCAGGAGAGCAATCTTGGCATTCTATGCTAACAATGCTTATTTAAATCTAGTCAAAGTGTGATAGTCTAATGTATACTATATTTGGAAAATAACCATATCAGCAATGAGAATCAATCACAGTTATGTGTGAAGTCTGATTAGACAACAGCTAACTTTTAACTGGAGAAATATGGCACCTTGGAATGATAAGGTTCTGTCTGCATTCTGAACAGTTTCAATATTGCTGATATTTTGCATTCCAAATAGCAAAACATGAAAGTGACAGACATCCTAAATTTATTCTAACCATCTAATATCAAAAATCCTTTTGACAAAAATGCCTTATAGATTAAGTATAAAGATAAAGATGTTTTCATGTGTCATACCTTTCATAGGCTAGATTCTACACAAGATCACTCCAGTAGTGGAATATTTCATGCAGGTTACCTTGTTTACTCTAATATCACCTGTATCTCACACCATTCCCGCTTTTCTCCCTCAGTAATTTAGTTTGACCCCTCATGTAATTATTTCTGGCACCAGGCCTGGTTTAAATTACAACATAACATACAAGCTGAGCACAATGCAGTAATGAGAATTTCAGCTAAAACTGGTACAAAAAAAACTAATGTGTTTTTAATGTCCTACTAAAACATGCATTTATAAATCCAAATCCCTACGTAGCACAGCTCTACAGAACAAATACAATCTTACTGCAAATTACTTATATTTGACTAATTAGCAAACTAGAAAAAAATAAACTAATTAATTAATTAATTGTGATATGTGCAGATGTTTGGACACTCTATTAAGTCAGTACTTGTCCCTCTTTGGCAGAAATCATAACTTGCAAACATTTGTTGCAGCCAGCTAGACGTACCCATCTTCCTTGCACAGCATATCGCTGCAAAACCTCTTTGAAATGGTAACTTTACAGGAAAAGGAAAAAAACCTTCTTGACTTCTAATGTAAGGAACCAGACCTTTTCTCCCCAAGTCATTTTGGGCAGTTTCTTTTGGTCCCTTTATTATGAAATTTACAGACAATTTAGAGGACATCAGGTATTTTCAGATTATGTCAAAAAGTGAAAAATGGAGATACAAGGTTTTGTTCCGACAGCAGCAATATCTAAGATCTACCCACAGATTTTCAGTGATGTTAAAGACGGCTGTGAGGGCTTCTTCAAAAACTTCAGTTTGTGTATCTTGAAGTTCTTAGTGGATTCTGAGGTTTGTTTTGGATCACTGTCCTGTTGTAGAAGCCAGCCTCTTTTCAGATTCATCTTCTTGAATGACTGAGTTACATTTGATTCCAGCGTTTACTGATATATAGTGGAAACCGTTCTTCCACCTGTTTACTGTGCCGCTGTCTGCTACATAGCCCCAAAGCATAACAGATCCACTCCCATGGTTAACAGTTGGTATTCTTTTCATGAAATATTGCTGCCTTTTTCTCCAAACATACCCTTGGTGATTGTTTACTTCATCAGTCCACACTACTTGTTTCCAGAAGGCCTCTGGTTTATCTAATTGTTGTTTTGGAAACTTTAGATGGTACTTTTTTTGATGATGTTGCAGGGAAGGTTTCCTCCTGATGAGTCTTCCATGCAAATCATGTTTGTGGAATCAGTGCTGCACAGCAGAATGACCACTCCTGCAAGTCCTAAACCTTCCTGCAAGTCCTGTGCTGTCATTTGCTTTGCATTTCATGCCAGCATGCAAGCCATTGTTTCTGAGAGTTTTCTTTGGCTTCCAGATCTTGCCTTGTGTTCAGTATTTCCCCTTAAGTACTGTTTCTTAGTGCCATTTTGGACAGTGGAAATTACAAGGTTGGAGCACTGCGATACCTGTGTAAAACAACTGCTTTGTAGGCATCAATTACCTTCATTTTCAGGTCATCAGGCAGCTGCTTAAAGGAACTCATGTTTGTTGGGTGTCAGCACAAGCTTTGAACTATTTATTATGCTATGAATTGTAATTAGCTGATCCTAACTATTCTTCTCAATGAATTCCTAAAGAGTTCATTTTTTAGTTTTTGCGTTCAAATTTTGGACATAATTGCATTTTTTAAAAATGTATTAAATGTGTGCTGTAGAGCTTGTGTTTACTTCTTTTGTACTTCAAAAAGGCATTTTGGTCAGGGTTTCCCAAACTTTTTCACACAGCGATTCCTGTAGCTAACCGCTACAGATAAGCTGGAATGGTTCTGAGAGAACACTTTCCTTCATGCTGTCAGGGCTGCCCTGAGGAAAAGTTCTCAATAAAGCTGAAACTCATTTGACACCTTTCCATCAGGTAAGTCGTATCCTTCAGGAGTAATTTTCTTTAAAACTTGTTGTGGTTTGATATGTTTGCTTATCTTCATTAATTATGCGCAGTTTCTTTTTACTCTTACCTTTCCACCTATTTTATTAGCTGCACTTTGTGAGGAGAAGTTTTATCTTCACTTTGGGACAGTAAAGCTACTTGTTTCCCGCAAGGGAATTTTGATCATCCTCATCCTCATTACTTTCATTTATATAGTGCCTTTCCCATGCTCAAGGACGCTTTACAATCAAAGAACATCAACACAGTAAACAAAAGGACAATACAGGTAAACATTTAAGTATAAACGGAACAATGATAGCACAGTGAAAACAAGTAAGTCTTTAACAGAGATTTAAGAGTTTGGATCTCGAACAGAGAGGAGGAGACTATTCCATAATTTATGAGCTACTGCATTAAATTATCGACCAGCCATAGAAGTCAATTTAAATCTTGGAACATGAAGAAGGCCTAGATTTTGTGATCTCAAAGTATGGGATGGGACATATAGATGAAGAAGCTCTGACGAGTATTGAGGAGCCAGACCATGCAAAGCTTTATATGTTATAGGGAGAACCTTTTACACTGTTAGAAATAAAGGTACGATGCAGGTACATTTCTTGTTCACTGAGGTAAAAACAATGTAAATGTTCCCTCAAAGGTAAAACAGTAGCTTTAACGTCTTATTGTGAACCTTAAATAAGTTTTTCCAGGTGAAAAGTTTGTATTTGTTCCTTTTCATAAGCGAATGTTTTAAAACAGAACAATAAAATTAAAAGCCTGGAGACGAGACCTGGTGTGTGGATTTCAATGGATTGTGGTACAGTTAGATGGCCTGACTAAAGGTACTGAGATGGACACTTGAGGGTCCCACCCCAGTGACAAGAGGGGTACTGCCCCAGTGACTGTACAGTACCTTTTTTAGAGAGTGTACTGAACACAGAATGTAATGGGCAACCAGTGAAGAACAGGGTGATGTGATCATTCTTTTTTTGAAAAGATGATAATCCTAGCAGCGGCATTTTGAACATACTGTATCCTAGTGGGGATTCTGACAGGGAGGCCAGAAAAAATAACACTGCAGTAGTCTAGCCGTGATGTCACAAATGCATGCACAAGTGTTTCTACATCGGCTTGGCTGACAAATATCGCGAAGACAGAAAAATGTTGTCTTAATAACGGAATTGATGTGGATGTCAAAAGAGAGTGTAGGGTCAAAAATAACCCTGAAGTTGCAGACGTGGCGAGAGGGTGTTACTAGAATCCCATCAATATTGATGCCAAGGGAAGATGAACTAGTTATCAGCAACTCAGTTTTGGTGAGCCTATGTGGAGTGGATCTGTCAAGAATTTCAAGAGAAATGCTTCCCTGACTTGTCTTGTATGCAGTTAATTTGCTTGTAAGTCTCTCGACTTAACATTGGAACAAGGGCAGGGGTTACACAATCTTAAATCATGTGCAATAAATTGTCATCCAATATGTGGAAATGGTTACGCTGGTTTACCTCTCTGCAAAAGGCATTTTGATAACAGTGCCTTTGTAAAGAAAAGAAGATTCAGGCCATTTGCTAAAGTCATCCACCAAAGTATTGATACTCCAGTGGTGAGTGGTTGGTGAAAGTTTAAAAGAGGGCTGTGAATCGCTATCGGTTCCATGCAATATTACAGCAAAACTTGAGCCATGACATGATTCTGTTTTGATGATTTGTGATATGCTAGTATGATAGCAGTGAGATATATCACATTTTTTTCATTTGACAGCAAAATATTCCTCTAAAAGAAAACTTTATTTTATTATCTTATTTGAATCTTTTTGATTGAAGCCAAACAAAATTGTAAAGTAGATGAATCAATGTTTAAAAATATTTCATCCTGACACTTACATATTTATCAGAACTGGACAAACAACATTCATAACAGGCTTTTTTTTTTCATATGCTTTTAGCCTGGTTCTTAGTGACATACACTATATTTCCAAAAGTATTCACTCACCCTTCCAAATCATTGAATTCAGGTGTTCCAATCACTTCCATGGCCACAGGTGTATAAAACCAAGCACTTCTTGCTTCTTACTGCTTCTACAAACATTTGTGAAGCCATGAAGTGGCAGGCCACATTAAATGACAGAGTGGATGCTGAGGCTCATAGTGCACAGAGGTCGCCAATTTTCTGAAGAGTCAATCACTACAGACCTTCAAACTTCATATGGCCTTCAGATTAGTTCAAGAACAGTGTAGAGAGCTTCATGGAATGGGTTTCCAAGGCTTGCAAGGCCAAGCAGCTTGCATCCAAGCCTTACATCACCAAGCGCAATGCAAAGCGTCGAATGCAGTGGTGTAAAGCGCCGCCACTGGACTCTAGAGTGATGTAGAGTCATGTTCTCTGGAGTGATGAATCACAGTTCTCCATCTGGCAATCCGATGGCTGAGTCTGGGTTTGGCAGTTGCCAGGAGAACGGTACTTGTCTGACTGTGTTGTGCCAGGTGTAAAGTTTGGTGGAGGGGGGATTATGGTGTGGGGTTGTTTTTCAGGATTTGTTAGTTCCCTTAGTTCTAGTGAAAGGAACTCTTAATGCTTCAGCAGGCCAAGAGATTTTGGACAATTTCATGCTCCCAACTCTGTCGGAACAGTTTGGGGATGGCCCCTTCCTGTTCCAACATGTCTGCGGAACAGTGCACAAAGCAAGGTCCATAAAGACATGGATGAGCGAGTTTGGTGTGGAAGAACTTGACTGGCCCACACAGAGTCCTGACCTCAACCTGATAGAACACCTTTGGGTTGAATTAGGGCGTGGCCTGTGAGTCAGGCCTTCTCATTCAACATCAGTGTCTGACCTCACAAATTCCCATAAACACACTCCTTAACCTTGTGGAAAGCCTTCCCAGCAGAGTTGAAGCCGTTATAGCTGCAAAGGGTGGGCTGACATCAAATTAAACTCTATGGTTTAAGAATGGGATGTCACTCATGTTCATGAGCAAATACTTGTAGAAATAGTGTATTATAGCAGTGTTTCTGATGTCTGGCTGAACAGGACACCCAAACCCATTGCTTATTACTAACCTTTAATGCATGCTAAAATATTCAGTGACACAGCGATGCCATATGATAACTTTCTTGTTTGTGTCTAACTACTACATAAAAATACATTTTTTTCTTTTTCTTGTTCACCTCACATGGTGATGCTTATCTTCTGAAGCTCCCTGAAATGGAAACACAATCTGTGGGACGTTACAGTTTTATTTATTTAAATCTATAATTTAATAAACAAAATCAGCATGTAAATCCAATGAGTTTTATATAATATGACAAAATGCAATTGTGACATGTGACAATGAAACTGTAGTGCATATAGAGGGACTAAATTTATACACTCTCATAGGACACTGCCATTCCCACAACATTTTTACATACCAGGTTTATTCTGTAATCTTCTGTAATAAATATTTTCATTTTTTTTATATATTTTAAAAAATTACTCTGTTGAAAATTGCCATTATGCATATAAAGATAACCCCAAGGCAGTGTATTGGTTTTCTCCACTGTATGTACTACAGACTGAAGTTCCACTGTTATTTCCGCTGTCACTTCCACTGTATTATGTATTATAAAGTTACTGTCATTTCCATATAAAAAAATCATAAACATTTATTTATATTTGGAAATAAATGCAGCAACATGTTAAATCACACAATATCCATCTCTATGTATCAATACTATTTATTTATTTATTTTTTTAACCTGATTTTCTCCCAAATTTAGTCATTTCCGAATCCACCTGCTACTTAGGACTCCCTCAATTATGCAATACTACCAACGCTAGGAGGGTGAAGGGAAACACAGGCCTCCTCCGAGACTTGTGAAACCAGCCACCGCATCTTTTCGAACTTCAGACGTTTGCACTGACTAGTATCGTGTTGTGTGATGGAGGAAGAAGGGGGCCATCCTACCCACCCAGAGAGAGTGAGGCCAATTGTGCTCTCTTGGACTCCCGGCTACGGGTGGCTGTAGCATTATCAGGGATTGAACTTGCGATCTCCTGATGATAGGGCCAACCTTTAGACGGTTGCGCCACTCGGGAGCCTATTAATACTATTTTTAAACTGAAAACGCTTCAATATTATACTGTATTGAACTACCTAGTTTGAAAAGTGTGGTAGTTGTAGGCAGAGCTGTCACTAGAATCCCAAACTAGGTGTATCATTTAAGAAACTTTGGAGAGAGAATCCTGACAAGAGAGAAGGAGAACTGAACTTTGGTTTTCAGTAGTCTTAGCAGACTGTATTTTCAGTTCAGTTTTGTTTTTTGTTTGCACCCTCATTTGGTCTCTGTCTGTGATCCTTGTGCTTAGCTAGTGTGGCTCGGCACCTCCCTAGACTGACACCACAACGGTTCTACAAAATCCACAACAACCAAGAAGAGATACTGGAATCAAAGGGGGATCATGCATGATAGAAAAGGTACAGCTGTGGTGGATTTGGAAGTAGGACTTCACATCTTGGTTTTGACACTTTCTTTTTGGCCAGTATGCTTGCTAGACCGGAGTGAAAAACCTTTCTTTATGGAGAAATGGGGGAGGAAAGTGGAACAGGAGCTTGGATGCTTAAAAAACCCATTACTCTTGTTCTTGAAGTTTATCCACCCATGCCTTCGCCTACTCAACATGCTTTATCAACACCTATGCAGCAATTAAAAATATGATGCTTTGCTTTGTGCTCAGTGCACATTTTCTGCCCCCACAGTCATGTGTGCCATTTTCCAGAGACTCTAACACTTTGAAAAGTACTGTCTTTTTTATGGCAAGGCCATTTTTTAACACAATCCACGCAAATGAAAAGCAAAAGAGTTCCTGTCATTGACTTGAACTAGACATATCCATGTTCTATACCCTATAGAATGAACTGTGGATGGTATTCCAAGGTCTATAGGAACAACTGTGGGCAGTGCAAGGTCAAAGAGAGCTATTCAATAATGGGCCATTCACAATCAGACTTCTGACATGGACAAAAGTGAGCTGGAACAGTCTGTTGTACTGATTTTTCTCTGAAGTATTGCTTTCAGTGATGACCACTTAGCTTGGAACAAACTTACTTGTATCATGTGCTCAGGCCAAAAAAGGGTACCAGGCCTGTGGCAATAGCAGGTGCTATCTAGCTTTCACAGTGTCATCTGGCAGTAATCCAACTGCAGAGATTGTGCAGCCCTGGAAGTGCAATTTAGCCTATCTAGCTTAAAGTTTCTATTTGCTGAGCATCAACTCTGAACTCATGAAATAGCACAGCCCTCAAGCCCTCCCATTCCATATAATGATGATTATATCATCGAGGTAGCAATGAAGTGCAGGATTTCCTGGAAAGCTCTGGGAGCCCTACACTCTTAAAAATGAAGTGTTTTAAGTGGTTCTTATTTTGAATGTGTGGTTCAAGAAAACACCCTTAACCATTTAAAGATGGGCATCTGTGACACAATCAGGACTTTACAACCGCTTGGTACATCAATAAACTTCAATTTCCACCTTCAACCAGGGAAGCGGATGTTTCTGGCAATATGCCAGACGTGTGAAATTGTCATATATGCATGTGAATTCCCAGCGGTCATTTGTACATCCTGACCATTAGATCAGTGTATGCAGAGTGAAATTCATCAGCCATTTTTTTACACTTTTACAGGATACAATACACTGTCCACCAAATCCAATCAAATCAAGGATTTAGCTTTAGAGAGGCTCCCACATCATGTTTCAATACGTGACTACCAACACATCATTAGTGCAAGCAGGTTCAGCGCAACTTCTGAAAGACTTCAACACATTTCAGACTTTAAAAACACAAGAAGTTCAAGATGAGTACTGAAAAAAAGCTTTTCTAGAGCAGTGAGGAGGTGGTTGTGATGTGGCCTTTTACAGCTAGATAGCAATTAAGGCTGAACAATTTGGGGAAAATATCTAATTGCGATTATTCTGATTAAAATTGTGACTGCTTATATTGTATAAATTGAGAGTCAGGCCTGATTCATTTTATACAAGAAGACAAGAAAAAACACCTTTTTTGGCCTGAGGCTTGACTCTTGAACGTAGAGTCCAGACTACCAGTAAGTTGTGGTAGTGATGTCACAACACATGGAGGATTGGTTGCCTCTGATTGGTCTAACTCATCTAAAGGCATGTCACAAGCTCTTATTAGGCTCAATTTCCCCTCTTAAAACGTCAGTGTTTTTGCTAGTGTACACACTTAAAAATGATGGTTCTTCAAGGGTTCTCTAGAAAAGAAAACAGTTCTACACAGAGCCATAAACACTCCACAACCCATGTGCATGCTTAAAAAGTTCTCTGCATGGTGAAATGGTTCATTAGATTCATGGAGAATGTGCTGTACATGGTTCTGTATAGCACCTTTTGAAAAGAGTTCTACAGGTTTCACCATGCAAAGAACCATTTAAGCAAATGTGTTTATGGTTCTATATAGAAACATTGTCTTTGAGAAGCATCTTTTTTAAGAACCTTGATGACATCTGTTTAAGAGTGTAGGCTTTAATAAAAAAATGCATCTCTTGCAGTTTGAAAAATGCAAATTGAAAATCTTAAACTGCAATTTCGATTTAAATATGATTAATCTTTCAGCCCTAATAAAAATTCAGATCACCATGACATGCATCCACTAACAACACCTACAGACAGAGCTTAGAGAAATGATCATAGATATGTACACACAATAGAGACTTTTGTAAGTATGTGCATTTATATACACTGCTCAAAAAAATAAAGGGAACACTCAAATAACACACCTTAGATCTGAATGAATGAAATATTCTCATTGAATATTTTGTTTTCTACAAAGTTGAATGTGCTGACAACAAAATCATAAAAATCAGTGGAAATCAAATTTATTAACCAATGGAGGCCTGGATTTGGAGTCACACACAAAATTAAAGTGGAAAAACACACTACAGGCTGATCCAACTTTGATGTAATGTCCTTAAAACAAGTCAGAATGAGGCTCAGTATTGTGTGTGGCCTCCACGTGCCTGTATGACCTCCCTACAATGCCTGGGCATGCTCCTGATGAGGTGGCGGATGGTCTCCTGAGGGATCTCCTCCCAGACCTGGACTAAAGCCAACTACTGGACAGTCTATGGTGCAACGTGGCGTTAGTGGATGGAGCGAGACATGATGTCCCAGATGTGCTCAATCAGATTCAGGTCTGGGGAATGGGCGGGCCAGTCCATAGCTTCAATGCCTTCATCTTGCAGGAACTGCTGACACACTCCAGCCACATGAGGTCTAGCATTGTCCTGCATTAGGAGGAACCCAGGGCCAACCGCATCAGCATATGGTCTCACAAGGGGTCTGAGGATCTCATCTCGGTACCTAATGGCAGTCAGGCCATCTCTGGGCTGTGGGCTGTGAGGCCCTCCAAAGAAATGCCACCCCACACCATTACTGACCCATTGCCACACACGGTCATGCTGAAAGATGTCGCAGGCAGCAGATCACTCCCCACGGCGTCTCCAGACTCTGTCACGTCTGTCACATGTGCTCAGTGTGAACCTGCTTTCATCTGTGAAGAGCACAGGGCACCAGTGGTGAATTTGCCAATCCTGGTGTTCTCTGGCAAATGTCAAGTGTCCTGCATGGTGTTGGGCTGTGAGCACAACCCCCATCTGTGGACCTCAGGCCCTCATACCATCCTCATGGAGTCGGTTTCTAACCGTTTGTGCAGACACATGCACATTTGTGGCCTGCTGGAGGTCATTTTGCAGGGCTCTGGCAGTGCTCCTCCTGTTCCTCCTTGCACAAAGGTGGAGGTAGCGGTCCTGCTGCTGGGTTGTTGCCCTCCTACGGCCTCCTCCATGTCTCCTGGTAGCGCCTCCAGCCTCTGGCCACTACGCTGACAGACACAGCAAACCTTCTTGCCACAGCTTGCATTGATGTGCCATCCTGGATGAGCTGCACTACCTGAGCCACTTGTGTGGGTTGTAGAGTCCGTCTCATGCTACCATGAGTGTGAAAGCACCACCAACATTCAAAAGTGACCAAAACATCAGCCAGAAAGCAGAAAGGTACTGAGAAGTGGTCTGTGGTCCCCACCTGCAGAACCACTCCTTTATTGAGTGTGTCTTGCTAATCGCCAATAATTTCCACCTGTTGTCTGTTCCATTTGCACAACAGCTGTGAAATTGATTGTCAATCAGTGTTGCTTCCTAAGTGGACGGTTTGATTTCACAGAAGTTTGATTTACTTGGAGTTATATTGTGTTGTTTAGGTGTTCCCTTTATTTTTTTGAGCAGTGTATTTTCATCTTCAGAATTTAACATTTACTTTCAATAACTGGCTTTACAAAACAGTTAGTGCTGAATCAGATGATATAAAACACTTCTACATAGTGTACTGTGCCACCTCTTTACAGTTCAACAAGAGCACAACCCTTGAAGAGTTAACTGGAATAAAACCTGTATTTTAAATTTATGGAGGTTCTTTAAACTGTAAACGTTCTACTCATGCAAAACTCATTTACAAAAGTGTCTCTTTAAAGTACCATCCACTGAAAGGCCCTTCAGGGAACCGAACAGGATTTTTCTGCGCTGCAGCTCCAAAGAAGCCTTCTGGCACCTGTATTTTTAAGACTGTAAACAACCTTCATGGGGGATAAAAGCTGTCTAAATTCCTCATGTCAGTAAGTGGAAATGACTAAAGCTTTGCACTGGCTTTCTCAAATCTATTCATAGGCAAAGTCCTTCAGCTTTCTTCTCTGTAACTGCTATGGAAGATACTCATTTGCAAGAGGCAATCTTTCCAATGATAATGCTCTGCTCTACATTCAGCAGACACTCTGGCATGGGTGGAAAAAGGTATATATTTATAGGTTCACCTTTCACCTTGAAACACTTTTACACATCCAAAACTCTTCTTTATGCAAATGAAGCTGAAGAGTAGGAAACAGGTAAAATTGCAGAGCGGGTATCTGATTAACAATATTCCACCTACAACTCTGTGGCATATTATAAAGCCATATTATATAACCCTGTGCTTACTTACAGTTTCTAAGGTACAATTGGAAAATCAGTATTATTTTTTTTTTATTATTATATTTTTATTGTCATACACAAGCATACATGTCATTGTGGGACATATTTCAATCTTTTTGCGTATATGTGCACAGACATACACGCCAAAAACAACACAGTTGTCATAAATTTCTGTAAGTCCCTATACATAAAGCCTTTTTTTTTTGTCCCACCCCCAACCTCTCTCCAATACTGGGACCTGGTGCATTTCCATTGATATCTCCATATTATTTTCCATTCTTCGTCTGATATAGTTATCCCTCCTTCCTTCTCCCATTTTGTTTTAATGTATAAAGTTGAATGTGTTTTTAAATCTGACAGGGCTCCATATAGACATGAAATAATTTTACCGCTGGTATCTGCATTATATGCTTTCCTGAACAAATCCATCAGACCATGTAGAACTCTATAAAGAAAAGTCCAGTTAACTGAATCAAATGCCTTTTCAGCATCAACGCTCATCACCATTGCTTTTATTTTTTTGTATATGATCTATGACATGTAGGGATCTTCGTATGTTGTCCTGTGTTTGACGTTGTTTTACAAAACCAGTCTGATCATTATGAATCAGAGTGGGTAAAAACTCCTCTAATCGTTTAGCCATGATGGAAGTAAAAAGTCTATAATCTATATTTAGGACAGATATTGGTCTGTATGACCCACACTCTGTATTGTCCTTGCCTTCCTTTAATATAGCTGAAATTACTGCTTCCTTCCAGCTTGGTGGTGTTTGTGCCTCTTTTAAAACCCAGTTCAAAGTAGAAAGCATAACCGGAATTAGTTTGTTACGGAATTCCTTGTACCATTCTGCTGTAAAACCATCCAATCCTGGTGATTTGTTCAATTTAAGTTTACTGATTGCCGCATTCAATTCTTCTTCAGTTATATCGTCAATAAGCATTTTATTTTGTTCATCATTTAAAGTAGGTAACTCTAATGAGTTCAAAAAAGCATCAATCTGGGTCACACTTCAAAGGCATCTTGAATTTCATTTAGCTTATGTTTTATTTTCTTTGTTCTCGGATCCTTAATTTTATGTACTGTATTTTCTGCTATCTTTTTTTTCAATTTCCATGCCAATATTTTCATTGATTTAGACCCACTTTCATAATATCTCTGTTTCAAAAACTTTAGCTTTGTTTTAATTTCTTGTGTAGTCAAGTATCCCACAAAATGGGCGGGGAAACCTCCCCATTATCATTAAATTCCAAATAGTTTGTAATTTCTGCTTTAATTTGTTCCTTAAAGCAAGGGTCATTAAGTAGACTTGTGTTCAGTCTCCATATACTATTCTTTGTCCATATACCAAGGTCAACACACAGGTATATAGGCGCATGATCACTTAAGTCTATTGTTCCTATTCCACAGGAGTGTATATTATCTTTGTCTGTTGCGAATGTTATAAAGTAGTCTATTCTTGATTGTAACGGGAATGGGGGGCAGAATAATATGTATAATCCCGTCTGTTAGGAAATAGATCTCTCCATATGTCAATTAAACCAACTTCCTTAAACAGAGTATTTATTTTCTTATGTAGTGCCTTTGGTTCATTGGTTTTTCCACTCGAAGAGTCCAACTTCGGTTGTAGATGTATATTTAAGTCTCCTCCACATATCAAGATTCCTTCTGTTTTTGTTACCATAATATTAGTGATCTTTTGAAAGAAACTAAAATCACTTCCTGGCAGTGCATATATATTTAGTAAGGTGACTGGTTGTCCCTCTACTTTTCCCTGTACTAAAATAAATCTGCCCTCTTTGTCTCCCATTTCCATTTTTTTCTCGAAATGTAACTTACTTGAAACAAGAATTGCAACTCCCCTCCTATGTCCTGATTTATATGATGGGAAAAACAAATGAGTAAATCCCATACCCTTCAATTTTTTATGTTCCTTATCACTTAAATGAGTTTCTTGTAGGTACACCACATGGGCTTGTTCTTTCTTCATTTTAGATATAATTTTCTTACGTTTGACTGGATTTAGAAGCCCCTTTACATTGAAAGAAATGATCTTTACTTTATCACTGGCCATATGTGTTTACATCCTGAAAGCCAATTATACTCACAAACATAAAACTTAATTGATCCACCCCCTGAACAAGAAGAAAACAATAGAAATATAGCTCGAACATGAACATAAATCTGGTTCCAAGGATGGGGTCTCAAATAATAGACCCTGTGTAGGGCTGGAAGGAACGTCCAGCCATGGGGGAAAGCCTCGCCCATCTGTGTGAGGAGGGCCCCCACCGAAATAGTCTCAAAGAAGAAAAAGAAACCTCTGTCCATTGACTTCTGTATGTATTCCTCCCATGTATTTGTTACGATATTAATGGGGAAGGGGTGTTCGTCAGAAAACAATATAGAGACTTACTATGCAGAAGAAACGCATCCTCTTATGCATTTCACTGACGGAGCAGTGTTGTGTGCTTGAAGGTATATTTTAGCTTATACGCATTTTTAAAGTCAGTATTACTCGCCTAAGGGGGATGAAGTCTGTCTTCTAAAGGTTCGTAGCCTCTCTCGGATATTGCTCTCCCGCTCCTCAGTCTGCCTCCGCTTTCTCAGTTCTCCCACTGTTGTCCACGTGGAGCGGGAGAGCTGCTCAGCCAGGCTCTCTCTTGATGTAGTCACTTTGACAGGGAATCCTCTGTCCTTCATATCTGTAGTCGCTTCCTCCGCCGTGTGGTATAGCCGCGTCCCATCAGTTTTGCAGGAAATGGGGTTTGGTAGCGAATACCTCTCTCTTTTAGCACTCGCTTGGCCTCGGAGTATTCCCTGCCTTTCTGTAGTATTGCTGGAGGATAGTCCTGGTCGAAGTATATTGGTCTCCCGTTCCAGAGCACTCTTTTCTTGCCCCATGCCTTGCGTAGAATTTCTTCCTTTGTTTTGTAACGAAGAAATTTGATGATTATAGACCGCGGCTTATCCTCGTTGCTCCCGGAGGGTCTCGGAACGAGCGAGCGGTGTGCTCTCTCAATCTCCAGCTGGGTGCTCGTGGGTAACTCCAGAGTTTGTCGGAGAAAACTCTCGATAAACTCCACCATAGACGACCCCTCCTCTCCTTCTGCGACATTATAGATCCTCAGGTTCTCTCGCCGAGATCTACCTTCTTGGTCGAGCAGTTTGTTCTCTTGCTGGGTCACTACTTTTATCAGTTTGTCCAGAACTTGCTCGACATTCTGTACGCGACTCTCCGTCTTTTCAATCCGTGTCTCTGCCTCGGCTATTTTGTGGTTGATGTTGGTGAGCTCCGACTTGATATCAGATAATTGCTGTTTTGCGTCTTTGCGAAAGTCCCGTATCTCCTCCAGGACTCGCGCTAAACTTGCTGCCTCGTGTGTTTGAGGATTAGCATTAGCTTCGTTACCTTGTGTTTGTACGGGGCTGTTTTCTGCGATTTCCTCATTTGTCGGCTCTTCCATAGTGCCTTTCTTATTAACGTCCCTCTTCCCCATTCTTGCCCCACTTCGTAATATGAACTTACAGTTGTTTTTAGATGATTTAAAGGGGCAAAAAGCTAGGTTTTCGGAGGAGCCGAAATCTTAGGCTGCCATTCGCGTAGATGGCGTCCCGGAACCACGGAAAATCAGTATTTAGCACTTTACTGCATGAATTATGAAAACGGCACAATTAAAATACATTTGTCACAGTTGGCCCCTCCCAGTCCTGTCCATGTGCGTTTTTGTTGTGGTCCTAGTCCAACCCCTTGTTTTGTAAATCCGCCCCTGATTGTCTGCACCTGACCCTCATTGTCCCTGTGTTACTTAAGCCCTGTGTTTGCTCTTAGTGTTCGCCGGTCTTTGTTTAATGTATCGGTCTTTCTCTGCTGTATTGTGTTTGAATCTGTTTGCTATTTGTGTTTCTTGTCATGTCTGAACCCCAATCTCTCCGTGTTGGCTTTCTGAATTTGGACGGTTTTGACCACGACCCTGGATTTGCCCTTAATAAAAGTCGCTTACCTCCGCACATGCGTCCGCCTCATCGCTCCGCGTTACAACATTTTTAAATTGAAGAAAAATAAAATAGGGAGAGGCAGTACTTTGAATTTTGTTGCCATATGGCGACAGCATGTGACAATGGAATTACAAACTGCAATGCATACAATAGGAATAAACCAATACACTGCCATATGACGGCCATATTTATAATCCAGCCATAAAACAAACGTGAATATTAGCAAAATTTTTTCAAAACATATAAAGGAATGTGCGAATATGATAAGGTGTAATAATATGAAAAGTGCAGTCTCCAGTGTCCAATGGAACAGCATTTATTTCAGTTCCATTTTTGCATGGCGTTGCTTTATGGCAACAAATATTTTTTAAGGTTTTGTACAAAACTCATTATATCCAGACTGATTTTATTAATAAAGAATACAAATACAATCAGAACTCCCTACGTGTTGAATTTAAATGTTGAAAAAAAAAGCATCTCACATTTAAATGTTATTTTTAAGACTTTGTATTGTAGCATGGCAAAAGTCATTGTTGCCACATGGCAATGTTATGAAGAAAAGGGTGAAGGAAGCTACTTAGTAAAAGGTCAGTTGGTGCACTGCTCTATGACTGGTTTGCTTCAGTGTGAAACTGCATTAAGGTATAGTCTGGTATTTTATACCAGGGGTGCCCAACCTTAGTCCTAAAGATAGAGGAATAGGGTCCCCTGACTTTTTGTCTTTTAAGATGATGAGTCTGCTGAATTTGACCAGGACCATGAACAAACCAAATAACATACGAGTATTTAAGTGAACATACTTCATTAATGTCCATCACTCTTTATTGTCATAGTGTCATTCCTGATTCCTTCATAAATTGGATTGAGTGTGATGGGGCAGGGAATACCTAAGTGACTACGACTGATTACAAAACCCAGGACTAGAATTTCAGGGTCTGGATCCTAAGATCTGCTTTTAGGACCAGACCTTTTGTGAAAAATCATACACTAAAGGTGTGCATTAGGTACAAAGGAAAAAACTGGGACACAGTGCATTAAATCACCTCTATCACAATGTCAGAGTTGGTCTTCTTTTCCCCGTGCTTCTGATTCAAATGGTCCACCACCAAAAAGTTCATCTGCTCACAAATTCTTTAAAATTAAACAATTTTCCCCCACTGCTGCACAGAAGAAATTATCATAGCTTAGCAACAATGGTGTAGAAAGGTGTAAGTTTAATATGAGCTTCCTTCAAGAACACTGAGACACAAAAACAGAAATGGGACACCATAAGCTCTCAGACCCTGACAAAAATGAGGGATGAGGCCTTTCTGTGTATAAACAAGAAGAAGCAGAATAATGGCATGAAATAATCAAAATCTGTTCTCATCAGTTCATGTCCAAGAAGATCTTCACCATAAGAGAGCTCAAAATGTGGATGGCATGGAGGTGCTTCAATCACAGACTTCTGTGTGCCTCCGCCAACAAGTTTGCTTTTTTAATACACTGTTGGTCACCACAACAAATTCAAATTGCAGGTACAGTTCATGGTAGTCTATTGGTTTTGACTGCGTATGGTGGGGTGTCTGTTATTGGCTTGTAGAAAAGGTGGTAACCTTGCGTTCACTGTTGGGATGAAGCCTTTATTCCTCTTCTAAAGCACTCACACTGACCTTGTCAATGTCTGCAGGCAAAGACAAAGTACTTCAACTCTGCTGGATTTCTAGCAGTGAATGAGCAGAGCTTTTTTTCGTTCAAAGCTTTAGAACTTTCAGGCTTTGAAATGGCTTTTTAGGGCATTGCAGCAGTGCAACGTGAATTTTCTGCGGAATAAGAGGTTTCATCCTCATCACAAGTTTCTTGTACACGAGGCAAATCAATAATGGCTTAACAAGGAACATACTGCAGCTTTACTTAGCAAACCTGCCATTGCATCGATACGTCGGTGACTCATCTGTTCACAGATAGAGGAACTATTACATCAGCTGTCCATATGGCCCAGCACACTTCTTCTGAAATACAGAGGTTTGCAGACACCTCATTTTTTTTTTTTCACTTAAATCAAGGTTGCTTTTAAACAGTACGTTTGTTCTTCCTCTGCTGCAGTAACAGCATCTACTCTTCTGGGAAGGCTTTATAGATTTGATTGCATTCAAGCAGAAGAACATTCGTGAGGTCAGGTAATGCTGTTGGATCACTAGTTCTGGCTCACAAACACCGACTCATCCTAAAGGCCTGGTTGGAACTCTATCATTCCAGTTTCATTTCAGTTCCACTGCTCCACAGCCCAGTGCTGGGGGAGCTTTAGACCTGGCATTGGACACAGTGATCTTAAGTTAATGTGCTGAAATTCTAGAGTGTCACATTTTATTGCCAGTGCTTTTCGGTGGAGACTACAAGCTTGGGTGTGCAGTCAAATACTTTTAAGTCCTAGAGGAAATAATATTTTAAAATAATAAAATTAGGGTAACCATATTTTGGCTTTCCAAAAAGAGGACACTGTGAGCAAGAAGCTGTGGAAAGCATGTCAACAGGAAACCAAAACAAATTTGAGGCAATCTGGATATCCCAGCCAGATGTGCTCTTTTTTAAGTCCAAAAAAGAGGACCCAAATCATCTCATCACCCTATTAAACTGTTTAAATAACACACTTGTAACTAGGGTGTTACATCTCAGTAACTGTAATTGACTCAACACACCCCATCTCGTCTCCAGGCTTTTTATTTTATTGTTCTGTTTTGAAACATTAGGTTATGAACAGGTTCAAATACGTACTTTTCACCTGGAAAAACTTATTTAAGGTTCACAACTGTCCTTAAAAACACTGTTTACCTTTACATTGTTTGTACCTTGATGAATGAAAAATGTACCGGCACAGGACCTTTACTTCTAGCAGTGTAAAAGAGTGGCATTAAATATTTGATAAAGTTTGAATAAAATAAAGACAGAAATATAATAAAACACAGACATATCAGACATATCTGAGAACTTTTGGGGTGCAGTAAAATAAGCATTAGTGATTGACATCGACATTGAGAAAGTTCTCAAGACTCCCAACCTTCTACATCACAAATGAAATGGGCTCACCAGAAGCAGCTGATGTTGTAGACTAATCTGTTGGTTTCACAGATCACTGAACAAATTGTTCGGTGTTTATATGGCAATGCTTTAAAGAAGGTAGGGTTCTTATTCGCTTTAGTGCAGGATGTGCATCCAGGGAGCGGCTGGACGAATGGACAGGCGAATGAACATACAAACAGACAGACAGACGAATGAATGGACGGACGAATGGACACAGGCAGAGATCCCTCAGTTATGCTTGCTAGGTTAGATTTCTCAGTAAGCTTCTCTGACTTAAACACAGAGAGGGTGTAATGAAAGCTATGTCGACCGGACAAACAACACTGGCCTTGTGATTGGTGAAGACACTGCCTATATAAGCTCTGCCCAATATCAGAACTGCTCAGTTTACACTGAAAGAAGACAATATTGGCAAAATACTTGGCCATTTAGTGTACACTGGAAAGTTGTTCACATTACATATTTTGTACATGTATATGTGCATACATAAGCAAGACTAACGTACTTGTAAAACACAGAGCTAGCTGGTGCTTCAAAGTAGCTGTATGAAGTAGCTTAAGTGGAGTCTGCACACTTCTTCATACTCCTATAATAATAATAAACCTATTACTACACCAAGCAACATAAAGTAAGCCAACCAAGTGCACCACCAATAATTATGAGTTGAATATTTCATGAACCGTGCTGATATAACGTTTGTGGACTTTCCCATGTTGCCTGTTTTACTGTAAACTGCTAACAGCTTTAGCAAACCTGCCACTTAATGTGCAAATAGAGAAGACTGTGTTCTGATCCTGAAAGTCAATAAACTTTTATCTGATATCACAGACACAGAGCAAATCATATTTATGTAGCCTTGTTTGTTCTAATGAGAGTTTTTGTTCCTTTTGTTTTTTTCAAGTTTGTTTGAGCACCAGGTCATTCTGGGTGACAGATACTTACATGTCAGTGTCAAAGAAAACCCACATCATAATCATAAACTAACGCAGCCTTTTGTTCTCCCTTGAGCCGGTTTATTAAAGCTCTTTCAGTTCACTAGTTCAAAGTACGGGAGATTGTGAAGGAGGACACTGCCCGGCCTGTGAACTGTGAAAGAAGACACACAGGGCGTATTTGCACCGGTCATTTTCCACAATACCCATGCTTGGGCTGCCACCCAAACACCTCTGTACCTGCTACTGACAATGTGATTCCTTTGCCCGTTACTCTCATAATTTATGAATCAGGTGGGGGGATCAAATGGGTCTACAACAATGCGCTCATCACGATGAAACACGATGAAAAATCAGCTTTTTATAGCTGACGTTAAATATTTCTCACTCTTATCTCATCAAGACGAGCAGAGAAATTCCCTCGAAAGTGTGAATTCTAAATTTTCTATAGGTAAAACAGTTATTCCAAATGTTTTGCCACTTTTTAGTCATTTCTTGACATTGAAACAAACAGGGAAAAGCCAGATGCAGAATGAAAGTGAAATTTGTCACTATCAATACTGCAGGATACAAGCATAGTAGTTTCATAGTATGCAGTAAAGCTGTTGGCTTTGAGATAAAAAAAAATTCTATTCCATTTTTTTGCCGTGTAATTAAACCAAAATGATTTCAAACGTTTTTCGAGTTTTGTTCAACAGCAGATTACAGTAACAACAATAGGCTGCATATCTGATATGCAATCTTTTATGCAATTACTTGATTAAAAGGATTCATATGCTAGTTTCATATGCCTCAGTGTAACAGAGGTTACAACAGACTAGATAGTGCATTTTGAATAATTTTTTAACGGCTGTAATTACGTCCTGCTCCATGTGTGTTCAGCCACCATTCAGCTATAATTTGCTCCTCATTTGCATGTTGGACCAGAGTGTGAGAGCACCATGAATAGAGTGTGAAAAAATAAGGTCACCTCTGGCATTTTATTCAAACAATTCAAATTCATATACAGAGTAATGTGCCCAGTCAGAGCCCACCCTTCATTTGCAGTCAAGACCTGGTAGACCACCAAAACTTTCCCCGTCAGATAAATAGTACTTAAAGCTGTCGTCTTTGAGAGAGAGGAGAAAATTGAGCTCCACTCTTACTTCAGATCTGAAAAGCATTCACAGGTGTTCCTTCCACTGTGAGAAGACGACTCACCACTAACGGCCAATCGCATTTCTTCATTTTACACCTACCCCTTATTTTCAAGTGTCACCCTGGTACTGAGTTTCAAGGGGTAGTGGTTGAAATCTTGTCCTACAATCGTCAAATAAAAAAAAAAACATTAACAGCTTTTATTATTATTAGCATTTGGCTGACGCTCTTATCCAGAGCAACTTACAATTTGATCATTTTTACACAAATGGCCTAACTGCATGTTTTTTGGACTGTGGGAGGAAACCGGAGAACTCAGAGGAAACCCACGCAGACACTGGGAGAACATGCAAACTCCACACAGAGAGGACCCCGGTCGCCCGGCCGGGTAATCGAACCCAGGCCCTCCTTGCTGTGAGGCGACAGCGCTACCCACCACGCCGTTTCATTAAAAGCATCATATTCTTTCAAAGAGGGGTTATAAGACAATTATTTATTATTGCCCACTGCTAATTTTTGGTGATATGAAGCTGAAGCTATTCACCAGCTTCTTGTTTGAATTTTATAGTTCCACCTTAAATTATGCAGCAGTGACATTCTGGCACTTCAGGCGTCAGAACTGCTGGACTATTTAAAGTGGAAAGGAAAAGTTAGTTAGCTAGCTATGTAGACATTAGCATGCTTGTTATGAGGAAAATGGCCATAATACACTGAAACGACATTAAACTAAGATAATGCAATGGTTATCGTAATTTTTGATGGAGAAAATTCTCACATTTGTGGGTTTCTTTGGTTGCTTGCGCAGCCATCTTGCCAGTTTTTCTTTATTTCTCTACATGCACTCCATTTGAAGTGAGCCTCTGAAAAAAATCCATTTGGAGGGCCATGTAGTCCTAACACTTCACCCTACCGCTGAATCTCAACAAACACGCTAACCCTAGACATGAACGCACAAAGCAGAGGGCTAAAGGCTAAGTGGGAGGGGCAAGGGGTGAGATGGGATTGGGCCTAAGAGTCTGAAAGGATGTGTAGCTGTCAGTAATCTGTTACTAAGAAAAAGAAACAGATTAAAAAAAGGAGCTGCTGGCTTTCAATTGTCTGACCATCCCAGAGTCCAGACCTCAATATCACTGAATGGACTTCATGGGGATGACAGGAAGCAAAAAATGCAAAAATGTCATAAATATTATAAAATATCAAACACACACACACACACACACACACACACGTGTATAAGTGTATTTAGGCATAAATAAAACATAGACTTTTAGACTTTTTAAAAATTATTTTTATTTTTTTTATATCATCATGTCCACTATAGTGGATGGCAAGATGGTTTTAATCTTCAAAACAATGAATTCTCTATGCATTTTGTTTGTTGATTTTCAGGTGTTCTTATTAACTCAAAGTTTTTTTAATTCTCTTTTATTTCGTTTTCATATGTTGTGACATTGCTTTCTTATGTCTTTTGCACTCTCGAGTATAGAACAGCAGAACAGCTGACCTAAAATCTTTCACTGGTTTTGAATTCTTTTTGAACATTTTTGTTGATTTAATCTACAGAAATACTGAACTTCTTTAGAACTGAAAAACTTGGTTAGTCTTTCGTTTGTTTGTGTGTTATATCTTGATTTTTTTTTTCAACACTGATTTTCCAGGAATTTTTTCTTTTGGAAATGCAGAGAAACATCTTGCATTTGGTGCATCTCATGTATGTCTTGTTTTTGCAGCCCTTCTTTCTGCACATTTGCAACCCCCCATCTCTGGCTTGTGCATGGCTCCATATTTACGCACAGATGGCTCTGGTTGTGGAATCCTCATTTTCACTGGTGGCTCATACTCGTCTTAACTCTCTTCACTTGCACTGTTGTCAAGTTCTGGAAGATCCTCTTCAGCTAGGTGCAATTTGAAGTCCAAGTACTGATCAGTTTACTTTGCAGGTCGATTCAGGACTTTGCTTGTACTGGATCCAGGAGTTCGTGATGGCACCATCAAAAAAGTGACCTATCACTCATGTGGTCCATTTTTGGGTCCTGCTTGACATTCTGTAAAAGCTCAACATTTGATCACATACATCCACCGCACCCATGTTCCCACTTGGATGTGTGCTTTGTGTTTGTTGGGCCATCTTGTGCAGACATCTTCAGGATCTTTCCCAAGTATGGTAGAGGCCATTAACACTGGCTTATTGTCATACCACTTTGTGATAGCCAGCTCAGGACTATTTCTGACCACCTTAATGGATGCTCCTCTCCCTTTTTGTTGCAATTGTTTCTCCCCAGTAAGCAGACATGGCTTTGGCACTCTGTTCTTCATCATGGTTCCAGTTGCTGGAAAGCCCTTTTCCAGCAAAGCATCCATGAGCCTGACTGATGTGAAGTACCAGTCAAAGAACAGCTGAATTCCTGTGGGAATAGATTCAACCGTACACAGGACTGCTGCTGCCGCAGTGCCCAACCTTTTGTCATTAAATGTATTCTATCCTTGGTATACTTTAACGTCCAGCATCAGACCATCTGGAGAGGTGAGGACAAATACCTTCAAGCCAGCCAAACTGCCTGATTGGACAGCGGCCTGTGAAAGGAATGATTTGCTGGTTTTGAAAGCCTAAGGCAGCATTGCTTCACTCTGTCAGGCAGTGGCCTGACTTTCTAAAGAATGTCTCTATTCTTTGTTTCTTCATTCACATCAAGGTCATTTACAATTTTCAGTGAGTTTCTCAGCTTGAAGAACCCACCTCTTGTTATTTTGTTACTTATAACTGGCACTTTTGTTTTCTTGGCCCAAAACATCTTGATCCTGGGATAACCAGGGCAGGCCATGTGAACTGAAACTTCATTTTCTGTGGCGTGGTGTTCAGAGAAACCCGTCTAGTCTGCAGCTCCCTTTGATTCGTGAATGTTGGCAAGTCTTCAAAAACCTTGCTGTCAGTGTATTGGGAAAAGTACTGAATTGGACTCCAATCTGGACGAACTGTAGGGTCATCTTGATAATCAGGAGGCCTAGGTAGCACAGGTGTGAATCTGTTTTGGTGGAAAAGCAGAATAAACAGTTTAATAAAATTTCATTAATACCATTATTATTCATTTAACTTCTACACACTTTGATCTGATACATCTGAAATTATTTTATTCACTTTAAAACTCCAACCAATCTGATCACAGTGTAATGTAGTTAATAGTCCTTTCATTTCCTTAAAAAATCTAAACTTTTGTGCTGCCATTAGTTCAACAATGCAGTATTTATATATATTTTTACTGGTATTAAACATTAAATATGGTAATCCTAAAACTAAATTAAACACACATGCTCTCCTGTTGGTCTGTTTCTGTGATCTCATCTGATGACCTACCTGGCTCTTTATTAGAACTCCCTACCTCTTCTTCATCAGGTTTAAACTTGTCCTCCGCACTTTCCTCATTTGATAAATCTAAGTCTGAATCTCCCTCAATTATTTTGTACAAAATCTTCTCTGCCTCTGTTCTGTCTCCTAAAATAATATGTTACAACATCAGTGACCACAAAAGATATGAAGATCATCTTAGTGTCCACTATAGTGGACATTTATAAAATGGTTATCATTTAATTTAAAAAATAAATAAACTGTTCTCAGACCTCATTAAAGACCTCAGTTCCTAACAACATCAAAAGCAATAAAATATATGAATGTTATAGTAAAAAAAGCAATAAATAAAGAATATTTGACTTACCTTTGGGCGGCACGGTGGCGTGATGGGTAGCGCTGTCGCCTCACAGCGAGGAGGGCCTGGGTTCGATTCCCCGGCCGGGTGACCGGGGTTCTCTCTGTGTGGAGTTTGCATGTTCTCCCCGTGTCTGCGTGGGTTTCCTCCGGGTTCTCCGGTTTCCTCCCACAGTCCAAAGACATGCAGTCAGGCCAATTGGACATGTTAAATTGCCCCTAGGTGTGAGTGACTGTCTGTGTGTCTGCCCTGTGATGGACTGGCGACCTGTCCAGGGTGTATCGTGCCTTTCGCCAGAAGACTGCTGGGATAGGCTCCAGCACCCCCCCGCGACCCTGACGGAGAAGCGGCTTGGAAAATGGATGGATGGATGGATGACTTACCTTTTCTCATTCCATGAAATGTGCTTGTTGATATGGAGGCCCATTTTGTTTAAATAGGAAGAGGAATTTGTGAGCATCCTTCCCCAACACATGTGGTATCACTGGAAAGCCCAGCAATTATAAGGGTAACTCAAACGAGTAAAATGATAGATACAGAAACAAAGTGTCCACTACAAATGAATAGGCGGGGTCTGAGAAAGATATATATACATATTTGTGTGTGTGTGTGTGTGTGTGTGTGTGTATACTATGTACTAGAGTCCCTGTAGTCAATGAATAATAGGTCTTTGTATAAAATAAACATGGATTGTTAAGGGGTTAAAGAAATTAAATAATTGAAGGGTGGTACATACATTTGTGTGTATATATATATATATAATGACAAAGTTAATATGGAAAAGCAAAGTACTTCTGAGATCTCATTTTCTCATCGTCATGCTCCCGTTCTGCCACAATATGTTACATTAAACAAATAAACAGTAATAATGCATTAAAATGTGCACTAAAGTGTGCTCTCTGTAGAATATTTTCACTGTGCAAAACATGTCATTTGACCAGGGGCACCCAAACTTTTACATATGACTAGATAGAATAGAATATCTTCTATTTCAGTAGTGATCAAATCAAGTGTTTACTGTTAACAGATTCAGTTTAATAATTACAGTAGATTATGTATCATTTCATAAATCTTAAAAAAAAAATCTTAAAATACTTTTGGGGTCTCTGCCAGGTGAACATTGGGAGTTCCTCTGAGTGATGGAATCAACACTTTGAGGAATAACTGCTTAGCCACTACTTCACTATTCTGTCAATAATTGTGTATATATAGTTGTGTGACTAAGGATAAAATGCCAACAAGAAACAAGCTGCAGGATTTCTCAGTTACACTACATTTTCAATATTATAATTCTGACACAAAGATGTAAAATCTCCAGCTCATGCAGAACAAACTGCTGGAGGACCCTGAAATATAGACACCTGCTATCACATGAAGAGAATGAAACAAAGAAGAAAAAAATGGTTTGTCATAATGCCACCTTTAGTCACCAAGTCACCAGAGGGAGTATAGAACAGATTTATCAGCACAGTGAGAGATAAAACAATGCATTTCTGATATGCTGTGCTGTCTCCTGTCCATGGTGTCATGGTCTGGGACCCTGGTTTCAGTTATTTGTCTTGAGCAGTGGCTGGCCTGAGTATTTCAGAAACTGCTGATCTACTGGGATTTTCACGCACAACCATCTCTAGGATTTACAGAGAACGGTCCGAAAAAGAGAAAATATCTAGTGAGCGGCGGTAGTGTGGACGAAAATGCCTTGTTGATGTGAGAGGTCAGAGGAGAATGGGCAGACTGGTTCCAGATGATAGAAAGGCAACAGGAACTCAAATAACCAGCCAAAATCTCTGAGGAATGTTTCCAACAACTTGTTGAAAGTACGCCACGAAGAATTAAGGCAGTTCTGAAGGCAAAAGGGGGCCCAACCTTTTACTAGCAGGTGAGTGTGTGTGTGTGTATGTATATGTATATATATATATATATATATATCATGATATAGTGTATATATTTTCTCAAATACAATATATTTGGATGCTTAAGTAAATGACAAATGAATCTAAAATATTTTTATTTTCCATACATATAAATAAAAACAGATTGCAATGATGTGCAAATCTTAGACCCATATTTTATTCACAACAGAACACAGAACACATATCAGATGTTCAGTGAGACATTTTACCATTTCATGAAAAACATTAACTCATTTGGAACTTGATGGCAGCAACACATCTCAAAAAAAGTCAGAGGCAACAAAAGGCTTGGAAAGTAAGTGGTACTAATAAATAACAGCTGGAGGAGTTCACATCTAACTTACATACACGGGAATAAAAAAGAGCATTTTAGAGAAGCAGGGTCTCTCAGAAGCAAACATGGGCAGAGATTCACCAATCTGCAAAAAACTGTCAAAAATTGTGGAACCATTTCAGAAAAATATTCCTCAATGTAAAACTTTGAAGACTTTGTACATCCCACCATTTATACTACATAATATCATCAAAAGATTCAGAGAATCTGAAGAAATCACTACGCAAAGGACAAGGCCGACGGCCAATATTGGATGCTTGTGATTTTCGGGCCCTCAGGTGGCTCTGCATTAAAAACAGGCATGATTCTGTACAGGAAATCACTGCATGGGCTGGGAAAAACGTCCAGAAATCACAGTCTGAGAACACAGTTCTGTGCAATCCGCTAATGCAAGTCAAAGCTGCAATGAAGAAGCCACATGTCAACACTCCAGAAACACTGCTGTCTTCTCTGGGCCAAAGCTTGTTTAAAATGCACTCTGGGGTCAGATGAATAAAAATTTGAAATTGTTTTTGGAAGCCACAGACACTGTGTCCTGTGGTAAGACCATCCAGCTTTTTATCAGTGCACAGTTCAAAAGCATGCATATCTCTGATGGTGCGGGGTTCTAATAGTGCCTATGGCGTGGACAGCTTATACATCTGGAAAGGCACTATCTATGCAGAACAGTGTATAGAGGTTTTAGAACAGCTTATGCTCTTATCCAGAGCAAACGAAGAATGTCTTCCCCTAATGTCTCTTTCGGGGAAGACCTTGCATATTTCAGCAAGACAATGCTGAACCACATACTACACGCATCACATTTGGCGCACCATGAAACAAAAAATAGGGCAAAGAAGCCCCAGGACTATTGAGCAGCTAGAAACCTACATCAGACAAGAATGGGAAACATTCCTCTCCAAAACTCCAGCAATTGGTCTCCTCTCTTCCCAGATGTTAACAGAATGTTGTTCAAAGAAGAGGGGATGCTACACAATGGTAGATGTAGCCCTGTCCCAACTTTTTTGAGATGTGTTGCTGCCATGTTCTAAATGAGTTAATATTTTTCATTTCATTTATTTTGTCTCACTTTCATATCTGATGTTTGTTCTATGTTTTATTGTGAATAAAACATGGGTCTATGAGATTATGCAAATCATTACATTCTCGACATTTGGAGACTGTACATATATTTATTTACATTTTACACAGTGTCTCAACTTTTTTGGAATTGGGGTATAAACAGAAATCAATAATGTACAGACAGAACTCAAAATTTCTTTCTACCTTTAATGAGAGAAAATTGCTTCTACCCTTAAGGAGGCAAGTGCATGTAAGCTGATCGGCTTCTCAGCGGCAAAATCTGTCCTAAATATTGTTTTGAATCTGATTATGTGCAACTCTTATGCTCAAGTTCTTATCTATAGTTCTTATCAGACTGCAACTCATGGGAGGTGAAGGACATAATTTGCTCTGTATGTTGAGTTATCTGTGTTTATTTGTAGCATACCAGTTTAACAGTAATGACGCAACAACCTTAAGGAGAATGACAACTGGTACAATAGTGACCATCAGTGATAGTCAAGATGCTTGGAAGAGACCACCAATGCTGTTACATCAGCTGACAGATGCTTGCACTGGCTAGTGTGTTGAGTGGTGGGGGAAAAGGGAGGGAAGTGAGTCCTAGAGAAAGTGAGATCACCTACGCTTTCCTGGACTGTAGTGGGCTATAGGAGACTATGGGTGTTTTTCATACTTGTCCTGAATACTTGAGTCCGCATCCAGGACCGATTCTGTGGGTGAAGGGCTGATGGGCTATGGGTGAAGGGCTGATTATTGCTGGTTTGTTAACACACACAAGAATTTGATACGTGGATTGACTGTGCAATTACATACATCACTTTTCTGTGTGTAGGTGTGTAAAATGTACACCATCGCAAAACTTGGAAAGGGAAGAGATGCAATAAATTGAATCAGTCATGATAAAAAATTAACCAATCACACAACCCCACACGTGGCACCAGGTGCAGATAGCTTGAACATGTTCAGTGGTCCAGAGTTTGCTAGAAGCAAATCCTAGACTACTTCAGGGGGACCAGAGATCAGTTTCCTGGATTACTGCTGGGTTTGAAAACAGCTTTTAACACTTGACCAGACTTACTGAACTTGCAGAGCAAGCAGTCCTGGGTCTGTGAACCCCCCACCCCCTATATTTTCACGTAAACATAACAGTAAAATATGATTCTATAAGCTTTTGTAACTTTTAAAATGGTCTTTAATACTGGCGACCCATCCAGGGTGTATCCTGCCTTCCGCCCGAAGACTGCTGGGATATGCTCCAGCACCCCCCGCGACCCTGACGGAGAAGCGGCTTAGAAAATGGATGGATGGATGGTCTTTAATAATATGGTGCATCAATACAAAATTCAATAAATGCGTGTCATCAGAGTTGGGTAGAGTGGCCTGAACCCACATTCAAGTAAACACTGTGAAATGATTAATCAAGAAGAAGTAAAAGTATCTTTCCAAAAGAAACTTCAGTAGAAGTAAAAAACTAACAAGGTAAAAAAAAAACTACTAAAATACTGAGTAACTTACAGAAGGCAGTGGAACTTCTTGTGCAGTGTTTCTCAAACTCTGCGCTCAGGGACCCCCCAGACTGCACATGTTTTTCCTTCATTCCTTTGTGCTGTGAGTTATGTGGATCATCTGGGGGTCCCTATGTACCAGGCGGAGAAACACTGTTCTAGCACATTCAGCACATTAAGTACAGTGAGTGAAGATTTTTGTGCAGTTCTTCTCTTTTTAGGATCCCTTTGGTCTAAAATAAAGTAATAAAGCTCAACACTCAGAGGTGTGACCAATTACATAGCAGAATCGATGATGTCACCAGCATAACATAATAAAATTAAACACAGAAAAGGAGTCAAATATGAATGAATACAATATAACTGATGAAAAGGTACTTTTTTACTTTCTTCATAAATATGTGAGTAGACATAAAAGTAATTTCAGACAAGTACAAATCCCATATTAAACACAGAGTCAATGTAAATAGTTACTGCTACTCTGGTGGCCACATAGACATGGATATCAAGTATTTTACAAAGGCTGGAAACATAATTAATTTATTGGGCAGAACTATCAAAAAGGATAAGGCATTACGTTACGAGATCCCTGAAGGGACGTGTGGTGTACTTTTGTTTTTTTATGTAACATCTGGTGAACACTAGATACTAGATATCACAAGATATCTGGTGAACACTAAATACTAGATATCACGAGATAACACTAGATATCGGGTGAGCACCAGATACAGGTATGGTACATTTTTATTGATAGTATCTTGATGCTCACCTCATAGTATCTGATGCTTTCAACATAGCATTAGGTGCTTACTACATAGTGCCAAGTGATCACCTGACAGTATTGGATGTTCACCTGATAGCATCTGGTGCTCACCTGATAATATTGGGTGCTCATCTGATAGTATTGGATGCTTACATTGTTGGTTACCACATTGGTTACCACATTGTATCTGGTGCTCACCTGATAGTTTCAAGTGTACACATGAAAATATATCACCAAGTAGTATCTGGAGTGCACCAGATTTTTACAAAAATGATTAATATAATACAGCACATCCCTTCTGGGACTCCATATGATGTGATACGATAAAAGTGAGCAGATAAGAGCCTACACGTCCCTTATTTGGTGAGCTTGAACAACACTACCCATAATTCAATGTTACTCCACTGCATTGAGTTGTAAAGGAGTTTTACCATAAATAAGTTGTTGTTTGAGATCTTACAGGAGCTAAAATGGAATAGAAAGACAACTGACAAGTGCTCTTTAAAGTCTGCATATACTGTTAACACAAAAAAGCATCAAGGTCAGTTGCTTCTTGTTCCCTTGAGGTCTCTCAGTAACAGAAATGAGTTCACCTCACAGGTTCTAAGCACGAAATTATCAGGCAATCATTTTCAAGGCAACTGCTCAGCACGTATTCATCTACTTGCACATAAGACACACTGCATCATATTAAAAGGGCAAGGTCTTTCATAGCCTATTCAATATCTTTTCATAGACGTTGGATCTCTCTGGCTGAGCTTTTAATACCTTTCTGGCATAGGTTTTATTATAATCTCAAGGATTTTGAACATAAAAAGCAGAGAGGCTTTTTGTTCTTCTATTCTCTGAAACTAAATATTTATCTTTTTCAAATGCCTTTTAATTCTTTTTTGTTGTTTATACCATTTTGTTTTGTTATATTTTGCAGCTTGTCTTATGACTCCTTTCAACTTTTTGCTTTCATTAGATTTTTTTTATCACATTTTATCACACTTGTATTCTGTGAAAAGTGCATTTAATAATTATAATATGACCTGAGACTTGCTTTCAGCTTTTTTTCTATAGACCTACAGGGATATTTTCCACACCTCAAAAGTTCAGTCTCAGAAGTTGCATTTTCTGCTTCCCGTGATTCCAGTAATCCCAAACACATACACTGAGTTGAAGTCTGGACTGTGGCGATCAGACTCTGGACTCTGGAGTGGTCAGTAAATTGGTCATGCACAATTGTTAGGAGTCACATTTTCCCTATAGCTAAGTTTGTTTTTTATCTATTTCCTTTGACTCTCCCCTTCATTATGCAGGTGGAGATTCTTGTATTAAATATCCTCAGAAATGTCTCCTGAAAAATGTATACATTGTAAAAGCTGTTTTGACCTGAAATTAAATAATGAAGTGTGGTGTCTGGCTTTGCCTATTTCAGGCTTTTGTCTTGGTTACCATTTATTCATTGAAACCCTCCACTATTAGACAGCAAGACTGATAAGCTTCATTTTCAACTGCAGGCCTTGAGGGGACATTCTATGTATTTTTGCGCTAAAGTCCTTGGAAGCGGGCTGACTTTGACAGCAGAACTTGCCCTGAAACCATTGCGATCTGACACATTTTAATTTTCAAACCAGAAAATATTGTAGGACAAAGCTTTCAACATGCCAAAGAAAATAAACTACTTTAAATGGCTCAATATTCAAAGCCAGAACATTTAGTTAACTTTAGTTAGTTAGTTTAATTTAGTTTGTTAGTTAAAAGCTACAAGGTTAACAACAACAACAACAACAACAACAAAGGCACTACAAACATGGCTCTAAACATGTTTATAGACAGACAAAGCAATTACTTACAAATGTATGTTGTGTTTAAATATTTCAACATTTTCCATTCATACATGACTGTTGTTTGAATTCTAGGCAGATGTCAGGCAAACGGACTAGAAGAGAACCTGATGCTGTACAACCACATACAGTTTTGCCTTGTATCTTTATCTGTGGGCCAATGCTGCCACGAATATCGTGGACTAATGTTGTAGCTGGGCTAGATTTTGGCTACATTCATTAGTTCTACTCACTTTATGGTGTATGAGCCAGATCTTGGCCGAAGGACAAGCTGTATACTGAGCCAGAAATTAAAAACAGTGTTGTGGCCTACAAGTGGGCCAGACAAATTCTGCTAACTAGGTATCCCTTTGGCTGTGAGTGGCCACATGTGTAATGTAGGTGTGACTCACATTCAAGTGTTCAGTCATAGTGGGTAAGTTGAAAAACAGGGCCCTGGTCTGGGGCAGATGTGTTTCCCACTGCACTAGGATAGACTAGAACATGCAAGGTGTGCCTGTACATTATTAAGTTTCAAACTTTGAGCATACTGGAAAGATTCGGTTTCAAACAGCTTAGCATTGTTAAAATGGTTTAATGTTCATTATGCCTAACATGGTGTGGTATGTCCTAATCTGCCTTTTCAAGGAATGCCCTCTTGGTGTTGAAAAAGGATAAATATCTGATATAATCTAATGTTACAATATGTTAAAAACAGGTGACTCACAATGATGAATATTCATTTAAGACTTTATCTACTACCATTTGGATGTTGAAAACGCACACAATGTAGGATTAAAAATAAGCCACCCAAAGTAAACAATCAAATCTCTCTCAGACTGGCCACACACTTTTGAAATTCTCTACAACTTCTTGACAGGACGAAAACTTTCCTATTAAACATCTTGTTGGAAGTACATCATGTTTTTCCATTATCTCTCAGTTGACATACCTTATAGTTAGGCATAGTTAACCGCCTCCAGCCTCGCAGGTCTTTCACACTGTAGGAGTTGGAACAGGGTAGCCATACCCAATAATCACCTATGCCCCCCGGCCTTCAAGCAATGCAGCAAGTTCCTGTGCCTACAGTTTTAGTCTGTCATTAACAAACAGTGCAGTTAGCCAGAACCACACCATCACAGAAGCTCTGGGTCTGCAGAATGCCTTTGGGGTGAATTAGTATATTGACACAATGCTCTATGCACTACCTTGACAGGAAATGCACTTATTCCAAACTGCTATTTGTCAATTATAGCTTGTTATTCTATGCTACACTAGCCAGCAAATGTGTCATAGAAAGCCTCATCTTTCTGTACTTTCTGACAGTTAGGCCATACAGTAAATATGCAGTTGGTTACAAACGTCCAGCACTAGTGTAGGGCTAAAACAATAGTCATATAATCAAATGTACTGATGATACTAGAGCAAAAGAACTAAAGAAACACAGAACAATGAACGCTCCTACAGCTGTGGGGTGAATTAGCAGAAAATCAATTTAAGGTAAACAAACAAAACAAACAGATAAACAAACAACACTATCGCAGAATTGAAAGGGACAAAGCACACACATGAACAGAAGTGTCGCAGATGTGTTCAGAAGTGGTAATGGTCAGCAATTTTAAGGGCTACTGGACACTTGACACTTGTCCTGGTAACAGCAACATGATCTTTGAAAACACAACAGCACAACACATGGGAGTAATTGGAGATTTTAGACCAAGTCAGGGTCTAAAATTTTCATTTCAACATAAAATGTGGCCTGTGCAAAGGGCACAGATTTTCAGTGTCATTTTTATCCAAACTCAGCAAAAAAAATGTGCAGAACAATGCCCTGTAAAGGATGCATTCATTTTCATGTAAAAAATAGACAAAACATGGAATTGGACTTGTGCCAATTACTTTCACATATGACAGAACATGTGAGTGTGGGAGCAAATTGTGCCTTCCTGCAACCACAATGTATGCTCAAGATGCTCCCGAAATAAATGACTTCCTAAGAGTGTGCCTAGTAATTATGGATGCTCGTAAAGCGCAGGGTTTAAAGGTGCAGTGCAATAATGGAGCCGTCAACAAGCTGTAGACAAAAGGAGAAAAGGAAGTTCAGTGATTAAGGCAAAGTGATGTTAATGAAAGAACCTGGAGCTCAAGTCATAAGACAAAATGAATCTTCAGAGATGATGACAGTGACAGTGGCGTTAATGTATAAAAGAACTTTTACACCAAAACATACTTGTGGAGTATAATTCATAACTGGCTAAGAAAATACACTTTGGGAAACAATACACAAGGGCATACTGTGGCTGCATAATGTCTTCTCAAACATGTGTCTTATCCTGAGAGCCGCCACTGTGCCTGCTGCCATTGTTAAAAGAAGTCTAACAACAACACACCTTTGAGACATTATCACAGATTTCAGAATCATATCAGTATTGGCTGAAAATTGCTTTTCTGAAATCATCAGCATCAGGCTGATGTCAGAGCCGGTTTATGTGGAGCCTGGCTTCTTCCTATTCCCCCAGTTACATCAAAAACATGTCTGCAAAACGCCAGAGGGCTCCCGTGAGCAAGTCCTCAGTGAATGGGGGCAAATGGAGCTCAACAGCTAAAAGTTAAAAGTTAAAATTGTTCCTAATCACTCGCCCAGAACTTTCCTTTACTTTTAGAGAGTGGAATGATGCTTTTCGGGCTGCAGGATGCTAGCGTTTCTGCTACTGAGTGCTGACTGGTTGGTGAGCAAAGCATCTCATTGGCTGTTCACACTCACTGACGTCATAAGGCACCGTCTTAAGCTTTTACAAGTCGAGTTTGGAAGCATTTAAAATGATATAATGCTTTAAAAATACATTATTCATTCATAATAAAATGTTTAAACATTTATAAACCATGATTTTTCTCAAATGCTCCACCATAACCCTTTAATTTTGGACTCGCTCAGGAGTGCCATCCAGCATTTGAGAAACCTGGAAGACAATACAGAGTGGTAGTTCTCCTCTCTACAAGTTCTCTGGCTGATATTTCAACCCAATATTTTATGACAATTTCATTGTATGCCAGAGAGCAACATTTTGTCAATGTTTAGCCAACACTGGCTGTGCTACAGCAGCGCAGTTAAATTGTCTCCCACGGCAGGTTAATCAGCTCCTTCAGACATAAAACAAAGTAGACAAAAACAGCCCAAAAGCTACAGCTATTACAGCAAAGGTAATGGAATTTATCACTCTGGATGATCACCTGCTTTCCCTTGTGAAGTATGTTGTTGTCTGATGTAGCCCCAAGTTATTGGTGCTACACAAGAAGAGACTCATAATCACAAGCTTATTGAGGATTATGTGACATCCCTAAGCTTTATCATAGATAATTTGGACATCTCATGTAAGTCTGCGAGTCTCATTTGAACTGCATAGTGGATAGGCAGACAAAACTGTTTTCAAGCTGAAAGCTTGTAAATGCTCCAAGTGCAGGGTTTAAAAGGCTACACTAGTAAGATTAGCTGAGTTAACTTACCATAAGCATTTGCCTGTTTAAAAGACTGCCTGCTTTTCTCCGTGCTAAAGCTACATGTGATCAACTGTGGCTTTCTGTGGCCTCAATATAGTTTTAATTCAACGAATTAATGGCAAAATGCTACAAGACATGATGTGGCATGGAGCAATGGGTGAAAGTGTTGACACTGCACTGCTGTGTGTACCTCCATTATAATCAATGGTTTTGAATCTATGGATGTAATGCTGTGTGTGAGATATATGTAAAATACCGACATCATTCCCATGTTAGCGCATCCCTACAATTTATATCTGGTCTTAAAAGTTGAAGAAATCGACATGCAAAACAAGCTGTAGCTAGATGCTCACACTTGAGTAAATTGAGTAAAATATCGGTCACACTTCCAGTTTCTCCACCTGTTTTTGGCTTGAACCTTCCTCCAATGCATATGCATCAAGGAGAGATAAGAAAATGGCATTTTTCCAGGCGCATGGTCCATAAACCATGACAGTTTCTTAAATAACGCTCCGGCAGAATGCGTCCGATTTTCACCTGAGAGGCTTATAAGAGCCCAGATCTTTTGGGACTGACCGTAACGATCACATTAATCACTGGGTGCTCCAAACATGTCTAATAATGCACTAGATTAAACTTTTAACTTGATTTTCAATTGAAGTGACAGTGCTCCTGGCGTAGCCTGCAGTACCACTTAAGATAATTTTAGTCTGGCATGGCACCTGCTGTTTTTCCTCTGTCCTGAACCCCACCTTGTTGATTGCTTTCCATTTGCATGTACAATTTACAGCCTCTTATAACCTCACTTGGGTGCTCCAGAAACCACATTAAATGTTAATGTTCCACCTTAATTTCCTTCCAGCTTTTGCACCAAGAGCATTCTCTGTTCTAATGTTGCTGAAGCTAAAGACTGATTATATTGCATGTTTTAATAAAGTGATGAAATTTCCCGATTCTTTTATTCAGTGGATCTGACTAAGGTCCAGATTTATGAAGCTCTGCGGTAAAAGCTCTATGCCACGCAGCATGTAGATATCATAAAATTACCATGGCGGGGATTAAAAGACACCTGCTGGTGTCTTTTAAAGTGGCTATATATTTACCGTGTTCTACACCAAAGTCTATCAAAATTCACACATAAATGAGGTCACACATATTAAAGACCCACCTGGCTGCCAAATTGCATACAAAATAGATGAAAAGAGGAAAAGAAATAAAAGCAAAATTCTCAGAAACAGAGCTGTAAGCATTAAGGGAAGAAGTAGTGAGAAATATTAGTAAGTTCTTGGAAAAGATGCTTTTAACTTTTAATCTGTAAAATAATATATTTTTTTTATCAGAAAATATGTATAAAGAATTAAATGAATTTTATTAATTTAGCATGTATGATTAAATACCTCAATAAGTAATAAAAATAAAAACATGTTACCACAATGCTATTAGCTCCTAATGTCACAGAGAATCTGGCTTAGTTTTTTATGAATACTTTTATGAATGCGTTTTTAAATACTGTTTAAAAGACAACATGACAAGCCAACTGTGGCCACTTGTCTACAAAACATTTCAAATATAAAGTTTTTTTTTATTTAGTTCAGTAGTACTTTTCATATGCAGTGCACTCACTGCCCTGTATGTATACAGTATGCCTGTCATGGTTACCTGTGTACCATGGATTTTGTATTTTAGTTGGAAAGGTAAAAGTAACAATAATAATTCTAATAAATGTATGTACAACCATACACTGCTAACATGCTTTCATTAAAAAGCCTGCCAGTGCTGTTCCCATTATTTAGTGTTATGGCCTTAGATGAAGAATGCAGACTGACTTGTTTAGGACTCTGAGATTAGGACTATTGACCTGGGACTTGACTCGGGACTCGACCATGAAGATTTGAGACTTATTTGTTACTTGCAACGTAGTGCCTTGTTCCCACTTCTGGTTGATGAAAGTACAGTGCCAATTAAATCTGTCCATCAAATCAAGCTCAAGCTCAGCTGAGTGTGTGTATGTGTGATTTGTTGCATGTGTGACTGAACATGTTGAAAACACTGAAGAAAATACTAAGTCTCATACTATGACTAGCCGCATCTTCAAATTAAGGAAATGTCACTATTGGCCCCTCCCAGACATCCATGTGCTTATGTTTACATTTCAGTCTTCCATGTGCTCTTTTTAGGTGTTTTCCTTGTCATGCCTCCTTGTTTTCTTGACTCCACCCCTGATTGGTTCCACCTGTTTTTCACCTGTGTCGTGTTTTCTAATTATCCCGGTTATACTTAAGCCCTGTGTAAAGCGTTTATGAAGGAAAGCGCGTTACTGCAATGCTATACTTTTATGAAAGTTTTTAAAAATACTTCATATAAAAAAAACTAAAAATCACATGCCAACTGTGGCTTCTGCCAAGTTTGTGTGACAAGATCCTACGTTAATAACAGGGCTGGAGAGAGTACTGAGACTACTGCTATTGTAGTAATAATTAACTGAGTACAAGTAAAACTACTCATAAGGGAAATTAAGACTTAATTAGTAGTACTGGAAAACTACCTGACTAATTGAGTTACTTTTTGGTGTATCCACAGTCACAACCTGAAAATACTTCTGAGTTGACTACATTAGAGAGTGAAAGCAGAGCCCAGCTGATGAACTCACAAAAACGAATGTAGCATCACTTCAGTAAGGTGAGACCGAGGAGTGTGTGTGTGTATATATATATATCTTTGCTGATGCATGTTTAAGCAAGTTACAGGTAATCACAATCTGATTACTACAACAGAACACTTTAAAATGGCGCTGAGTGATGCTCTGATGTCTTGGCTCATTTCTCTTGAGGCGATGTTTGTTTTGGCTGTGTACAGTGTGTGTGTTTCACATCAATCAGTATAATTAGGCTCCTACTCCACCATCTATTTTATAGGCTATTAAATCTGAATACTACTTCTACAATGAGTACTACTATTACTACTAATTATTATTATTATTATTATTATTATTATTATTATTATAAAAACTGAATTTCAGCATGACAGAAATATTGTCCAGAAGTTATGAGAACGCCGTATTAGACTAAATTTCCCATCACAGCCTTCTACAGCTGTAGACCATATGGGTTGACACTTATGTTAGCCATAATAGCCACCTGACAGACACATGCAATAAAACATGTGCCACTGTGTTACTCTAAAACAACAACACAAAAATAAAACAGTAAGCACAGCACAGCACAGCACCTGTTTGAGAGCTAATAACTCACATGGGCTGGTTCCCACTTTCTCCACTGAACCTGTCGTCTCTGAACTCATGAGGGGTGAAGTGTGTTTGATAAGTGATACTTTTTTGATCCCACAACCGGGGAAATTCCACCTCCACATTTAACCCATCCATGAAGTGAAACACCATATACACACTAGTGAATACACACTTGCACACTTGCCCGGAGCAGTGGGCAGCCCTATCCACGGCGCCCGGGGAACAGTTGGGGGTTAGGTGTCTTGCTCAAGGACACCTCAGTCATGGACTGTCAGCCCTGGGGATCGAATCGGCAACCTTCTGGTCACAGGGAAAGATCCCTAACCTCCAGCCCACAACTGCCCCCTTTTTGTGGCTGGGAGCTACTTTTTGTGGCTGGGAGCTACTACTATGCATTTAGTTTTCCTTTGTAACAGTCACTGAAAAATAAAATTAATACATTTAAATAATAAAAATAATTAAAATTAACAAATAAAAAAATGATACCCCCAAAAAGTACTGACACAAACTTACATAATGTAATAAAAGTAATTGGTTACTTTCCACCTCTGGTTTGTAAGACCTACTGAGGTAGCATTAACATACACATTGCAAATTTGAATTGGTGACTTTTGTGGGCATTTGAATTTAGGTTGACCATAATGATTCTCTACTCCAATTTTAATCAAGACACCAGCAAATCCACTGACCAACTAATTTCCTCTATAACCAAACAGTTACAGAGTAAATTAGACCACCCTGTATACAATTTACCCACTTTTCGTTGTGTTCCGATATGACAAAAATTCATAAATATAACAAGTTGCAACAGGTGAATTTAGATTCAGGAGCGATAAAGGAAAGATGACAGTTTAGCTGCACATAAACAAGAGTTTTACTATCTTGGCTGATTTGAGAACGTGTGACTTTATTAAGATTTCTACTAAAACCCATAACGTAATGATTGTGAGATTACTGGGCTTTTGTGCTTAGGAAAAAATATCTAAGTAGCAGGAAATTGTAGAAGTCTCATTTGTCTTTCCATCTGATTTCATCATTGTCTATACAGATCTCTCATTTTCCAAATGACGCCATGTTTTAGCTGCATTTTAGACAGAGGGGATCCTCAGGATCTTCTAAGCTTTCAGAGAATGCCCATTAGTTTCTGGTAATGAAAAAAATCACATATCTGTACTTTTGTTTCATTTTATTGTTTTTTTTTCTGTGCTATCTAGGTAGGTATATCTAAGTAAGCTTTCCTATTAATTAGAACTTAAAGAACTGAAGAGAAGACCTGACATGTTGAGAGAGGAACAGGCCAGTCCCTTTTTAATGTGCAGTGAGTTGGACTCAATGTTTGATCATTTTAGCATCTCGATATGATACATTTCCAATATGGAATTAGAAAAGAAATGCTAACATAACTTCAACATTTATTTATTTATTGTAAAACATTTTTAAAAAGTGTTATTGTTGACTCTAAAAGGCAAAAGTGCCTTCAGGATAACTGGCACAATTAATTTTTAGAAGTCCTAAAACAGATTAAAAATATATAAACAAAAGTGTAATATCTATATAAAGTAAACAAAACATCACAAGGTCATTTACAATCTGATGTGATAAGTAGGAGAGAATTCTTACAATGAAAGCAATGAAATCTTGCAGGAGCTGGTCTGAAAAAACAGTCCTGCTGTAACGCTGGGGAGCGACGATGAGGCGGACGTACACGCTGAGAGAAGCGAGATTTATTAGGGGCAAATCCAGAGTCAGGGCCAAAACGGTCCAGGGTCAGACAGCCAACACGGATAGATGGAGTGACAGACATAACAAAAAGCAAAACAGGAAAAACACACAACAGAGGCTGGAAGAATGATGTTAAACAACACAATACAATACAATGACCACCAAACTAACGGGGGAAAACACAGGGCTTAAATACCAAGGAACAACGAGGGTTAACTATACACAGGTGGATAACAGGTGAGAACAATCAAGGGCGGAGTCAAGAAAGAAGGGGGCAGGACAGGGAAGAATCAAAACAAAGAAAGCACACGGTCAAGATCAAAACAAAACAAAAGCACATGGAGGACTGGGAGGAGCCATCGTGATGCCTGCACAGGCCTCTGCATTTTACAACCAAACAGAAGTGCAAGCTGGTCGCTGGTAACATCCCTACAGAGAAAGAGAATTTGTTTCGCCCATTCAGACTTGGCACTTAGCAACTGCTTGAATGCCACACTATTTCTTGATGATGCTAAAATTACTTCCTATTTGCCAGCTTCTTATTCAAGTTTTCCATTCTGCCTGAAACAGAGCAGAAGTAGCACTTTGCGTTTCCTTCTTGCTCCACACAACTGGATAATGTCTTCACAAATGAGTTACCATAGCATAGGTGTTAGCATGGGTACTTGCTTCTCGCATTAAACAATGTCATCTAATAACTATCACCGTTATTGTACTTGACTGAGAAACCTCACCATTTTAAACAGCTTGGCTAATCGCCATCCAAGCCTAACCAAGGGTTTTTTTCCCATATGTGTGTTAAACAGAATTATACTCATTCCCATTATCATGCATTTTACAGCATTAAATGTAAATTTGATTCACAACAGAATGCCGTCTCGCGACCCCCATATCAAAACCTATGGAAATGATCATTGTGACACTTCCACCTTTTGGAAGTTCTAGACGCATCATCGAGAATATGAGTGGCCACCTAATCACTGGGCTATTAAAAATGGAAAAAAGTAGCAGCAGCTCTATATCAGGTCTCTTTACTGAAAAAGACACTGTAAAACTGTTACAAGGGAAAATAGTATATGCTAAAATGACTGTCAGCTGCAGTTAAAATATGCAATGTTTTAGAAGCTTCAAATGTAAAATGACTTTAATCTACTAGAACTGCCAAAAACGTTAATGTGAATCAGTGTTGTGCTAACAAACTACTAGAATCCCATAGGGATGGTAGCTGAAGTTAGCAGTAATGTTTTCTTCATGTTTTGAATGGGGTTTGACATTTATGGCCTAATTTGACGGCCTGGCTCTGACAGTTTAGGTTTGCCAGCAGTTTTAGGGATATGCTGTAGGTTGTGGGAAAACAAATTAGCAGAGCAATCTTGAATGAGTATAAGTAAAGCTGACTGACGAGTCGGTGTTCGAAGTTGAATGCTCTATGTTTGAATCGCCCTGGTGGGACTGTAGCCACTGCAAATCCCTTGTGTGGGACTGTACTTGCAAAAGATTTAATAAATTTAAATATATTACTTTATGTAGAGAGAAAAAGAGAAAATGTTGTCAACAGAAAGGGCTAAAACAAACTGTACAAGGTCAAAACAAATCATGCCACTGGTGGGTTCTTTAGACTCTTCCTCTGTATTATTATACATAACATTTCAGATTTCTGAGTCATGTTTCCTCTGATACATTCCACTTTTTGCTATCTCAAGGCCTTTGTCCTGGCCTTTGTCTCTATGCCAACTGCACCCCTGGTTTGCTTATTTGGCTCTGACAGAATAAAATAAAAAAATGGATTTATTTATTCTAATAGGGGCCTGTTTGAACCTTCAGCTCTTCTCATTATTTCTCACAATGAGTCACAATGTTTTATAGTGGAAAATACGAAAGAGACATGAAAAGAAATCCCCCTTCTGAGTGTGGTCACTGAATAATTAACCCACGCCGCTTCTCTTTTGTAAATTCCCAAAGTGATTAAGTTAAGGTGATTAAGTTTGGCTTCACTGTAAAATCACCAGAGCTGAATTAAAACATGGCTACACCCAGTTTAATTTCCTGTGTGTGAAGGTTATGAACCTAATAAAATGGCAGAGACCAACAACATCAACACACTCAAAGCCATTGACCACACACAGCACTGTACAAAAGCCAGAGATCAAGCATTTATTACTTTTTATTACAACTCTCAATCCATTCAGGATACTTGATTTCATTTTGTCAAAGAAATCTGCAGGGATATTTTCCAAAGTTCAGTCTTAGAAGCTGGTTACATTTTCTGCTTCTCATGATCCAAGTAATCCAAATGCATTCAGTGATGGAAAGGTCTGGACTCTAGGGTGGTCAGTTCATTATTCTGACCCCAGCAGCTCCTGTTTGATTTGCCAGTTTTCATTTTTGTGTATTTGCTTTTCTCAGTAACACATCCTTCTTCTTGACAGCTACACATTCTTGCAGACTCAGTGTTGAGTTGTCTTCTCACTGATGAAGGATGGACATAAACACCTGTGCATTTTTTCAGAACTGAAGCAGGAGTAGAGCTAGATATTCCCATCTTTCTCTCAAGATAAACGTGCTATATATCTGATAGGGACAGTTTTGGTGGTCTTCCAAGTCTTGCACAGTTGTTATTTTCTCTATAATTTTTAATAATTTAAATCTTGTTTTACTTATTTTCTCTTAAATTCCCCCCTCCTTACGCAAGTACATTATTTTATATGCAATCTCATCAGAAATATCTCATAAAAACTTGTACATTATGGCAGGTTTGACTGACTTCTGCATAGATATGCACTTTCCAGCACTTTTACAGTGAGAGGGGAAGAAAGTGATAGAGAACATTAATGTCATCAAGGCATAGTGATGGTACAATATCAACTCAATGGTGATTTAAAGTTTTTCATCCGTATTATGTGGTGGCATAAATTGGAGTTGTAACATGCACACTGTACGCTTCAAATAGTGTGCAATGTGAAAAAAAAAAATCTATATGAATCATTTGTTAGATGTCTGACGTTTCAACAGTCCTGATAAATGTGACAGCCATTAATATCACTTTATATCCCTGAGTGGACATGATGCACAATGTGTCAAACCTGCTTATGATGTATAATTGCAATATGTTGGATGCTGCTGTGTAACGTGCAAACTGCTTAGTTTTTAATGTACTGAGATGAACTAATTTACTGGCACTGAAACACGACAATAATACACACTAATAGATAAGAGTCTTCATTTATGACTACCTTTATTACTGTAGTGATTGAATTCGAAAAGGTGCAGCTTATACAGCACCAAACAAATCCACACCTAAAGCAAGGTCAAGGGGAATATTCTAGCCTTGTGTACGGTCCAAGGCTGAAGTATTTCCCTCTTTGTACAAGCCGCCTCAATAAATGTGTCACATCTATGTTACTCTCCTCTAATCTGTGGTAAGAAATTTCCTGGCACAGGCACTTAAGCATTGTCAGTACAATTAATCAGCCAGAAAAAATCTCTCTTTTCAAAACCGAGAAAACAATAATGAATTATTAATTGAAAATGCTTCAAATACTTTGTCTGAGGGTGAAAGTTCTTATCAGCATCTGAACAGCGGAATATTTCATTTCAACATAATGTTATGTCACCTCATCAAGCCAAGCCTTCCTGTAAAGATGCTTTTTTGGAGATAATTCTCATATCTCTCAACGAGCGCATCTTCCTGTTCTCCATTTTCCACATAAAGCTTGACAGTGTCTAATCAACTCCCACCACTTCACCATGACCTCCCCTCCCTAGGGTTGTATGTGGAACTTCAATGCTTCAAACTGACATGTTTACCGCCTCCCCCAGCACTCTTCTAAATTAAAATGAATCGACTTGTGACATTTCACAAATCTACCCCCTAATATTTTGACAGGGAAAGTTAACTGAGCAAACACACAGAGCTGCTTATTAAACAATAAAAAACAAGGCAAATATCCAGGGCACTATTTAAAATGAAAACATGGCTATGAACACAAAGGGCCCTCGTTTATCAGTGAGAAGCTCCATAACCAATTTCACATAGGTAATATAAATACCAACTTCTGATAAGCCATGTGACTTGCCATAACTATAAATATTTCACAAGGCAATATAGCTACCAAGGAGGAAAGGGAAAATACACACGTACAAGTAAAAGTCAAGTAGTAACTGAGCGTTCTTTCAGAAATTGTGAAGGACTTGCAAAGTTTCATCCGAGTTCTCGTCAGTTTTGTCTTTTGGCCACAATTCCGACAAGAATTGTAGACTGGGATTTTCGTTACTGCTGGTAGACCCGTATGACCATTTTGATACTCCTGCAAATTCAGTTACTTCCTTCACACTATGGCCTTCGGCACACCCAAATGCAGTCACCCCTTTTTGCCAATGTTTAACATCTACTTTGCGACCCATTTTCCACACATCGAATAAGACATTCACTGCACTGTACCACCTTTTCTCAATCTATGAATCCCACTGCAGACCCCACAAGTTTTTATAACCCAATCATACTTGTGCAATGCCATCTGCAGGAGCCTGAAGTTACTACCACATTAAACATGCAAGGTGACAAATTTTTTGTCAGCGGAGCTTTCAAGTGTCTTCTGAGTGTTTATATGCAATGTTGGTGATGGTGTAGCAGTGATAAATATATATATATAAAAAATATATTTTCTTTTTGTAAAACTTTTCTCCAGATACCTCTCCATCATGAATATGTTTAAAAAATCAAATACGTTGTAGGGCAAAATGTTATCGTAAAACTTTCATTAAAAATGTCTTAAGCACCAGGCAGTGCATTCATATTAAATACTTAAAGATCTGGTGCAATCTTCAAACAGAATCAGGAGGTTTATCTACAATGTACCATTTCACACCAAAATATTCTAAATTACATTATTCACTTCACAACAACTGAAATATGCATATATAGGAATATAGGAACTTTCCTTTAAGATCTGTCCAAGTCATGTAACGCATCAAATGCCACTCACGTGAAGTGTGAGTGTCACTCAAAACAAAAGCCTTCTAAGAGGAATTGATTCTAAGAGGAATAACATGGATATAAAGATTCTTTTGCATGACTTGAGAGCCCAATTCATAAAGCACTTTTCTTATAAATGTTTCTATAAAATGTTTCTGGAATCACTTTGAATACTGCTGGTCAAAACAAGCTTTCAAAGACAAAGGACAAAACATTAAGCTCAAACAATAACAGTCTCACAACTGTTTTTTTTATGGTCTATGTCACATTAACTACTGCTACACACCAAGTCAATGATTACACTCCTATATGGCCTCAATCTTTGTAAGTAGTTCAATCCAATATTGTGTTTACAGTTCATCTAAATGACTGGCTAAAGGTAATCAAGCAAGAGAAAACAACGATCCTTCGCCTTGCAGCCTTGTTTCACACTATAAGCAGCGCAAAGCTCTACGTTATACGTGAGTAAGAATAAATACTGGCAATGATTGAGAGTGCTCGAACCAGTGGGTGTGTGAGAGTGTCTCTTGTGCTATGAGTGTGTTTTCATTATTTGTCGTTAAGAGGCATTGTTAGTGTGTGAGGGCTCTTGTCTTCTCTTCTGTAAACTTCTGTAAATACAGAACAATTCTGAGCAGAGGAGTGAGCAGGATGGTTAAAGCCTTTCATGTTATTTGTTTCTGACAGTTCATAGACTTTCAGTTTCCAATTTTTGAACCCTTATTGTGACTATACCACCAGTGTGAGAGGAAAATGGCTGCAGAACATGAATACTCAAAGTTCTGCAACACATTTTTTAAGGCACTAGCCATGAAAAGTGTCTGAATGCTTAACCTTTTAATATTGAGCCAAAAAAGCACCCAATTCTCTCTTTTAATCTACACTTCTCCTTCATAAAGAGATGCAAAACGTCTGAGACCACTGGTGAAAATGCTTCGAAACGCATTCCTGTGTAATTTAGTACCACATTTTTTATTACAATTTCTATTATCAGCATAATGATTTGGTTGAAAAAGACAATCTTTGAATGTTTACCTGAATTTCAGAATTTCTCAGTCACAGAGGCCTTAACATGGTCACATGACAACTATCTTTGAATTTGAATAATGACCTACAACCACTATTCCCAAAAAGTTGGTACAATGCGTGAAAGGTTACTAAAAACACAAAGCAGTGATCAGAAAATTTTGTTTGATACGAATTAAATTGAAAACAGTACAAAAACTTGATATTTGACAGTTTGCCTTATGAACTTGAGTCATTTTTGTAAATATATGCTTGTTCCAAACTTGTTTCAAGAAGTTAGGATGGGAGAATGTTTACCACATGTTACATCATCTTTCCTTTTAACAGCACTTAGTAATCATTTGGAGACTGAAGAGACAGACTGATTCGGAAACTGTTCGGAAAGTTGAATTTTTTGCCATATTTTCAATGGAGGACTGTAGGCAGGTCAGTCTAGCACCCACACTGTCTAATTATGCAGCTACACTGTTGTGATATGCAGAACATGACTTAGTTTTGTCATACTGAAATGAGCATGGACATCTCTAAAAAAGATGTAATTTAGAAGGCAGAACATGTTGCTCCAATGTGTGTGTTTAGCATTAATGTTGCCTTCACAGATATGCAACTTATCCATTAATACCTCCCATACTATGACAGACTTCAGATTTTGAACTTTACACTGGTAACAATCTGGATCGTCTTTTTTATCTTTAGCCTAGAGAACACAACGTCCATTATTTGCTTAATCTGTAAGGTTGACTCGTCAGACCACAATACATGTTTCCACTGTGCGTCTGTCCATTTCAGATGAAAGATCAGAGAAGTTGGCAGTGTTTGTGGACATTATTGACATCTGACTTCTATTATGTATAGAACAGTCTTAACTTGCATTTGTGGATCCAGCAATGAAAAGCGTTTACTGACAATGTTTTTTTCAAAGTATTCCTAAGCCTATTACAGAAACATGTCAGTTTTTAATGCAGTGCTATCTGAGGGGTTGAGGGTCATGAGCATTCACTTATGGTTTTCGGCTATGCCCTTAATACACAGACAATTCTACAGATTCCCTAATTTTTTTGAGGATACTATGTACCATAGAGGGTGAAATACCTAAGATCCTTGTAATTGCTAATTGCCAAATGTTGTTTTTAAACTGCTAGATTTTTTGCTGAATAATTTTATGCAAGGCTTGACTAATTCTTGCTTTTAAAAGACTAGACCATGAACATTTCACAGTGTTCCTAGTCTTAAACTGCTCCTGGCAACTTTTTTGGGATGTGTTGCAATTTAGGAATGAGCAAATACTTACCAAAAAACAATTATGTTGGTCTGATGAATCGTTACATATTTTGTCTTTTTTCCTACATTTTTTCTACCTGCCTCCCTTGAAGAAGACCACCTGGCTTATTTAAACATGGGGGGCCCATGTAATCTGAGGTTGAGATCCTTGCTCTACATGTTTAAATAAAATCTGTTTGCTGCCACTTGAGAATCTAATTCATCCTTTCCACGACTGTTTTACTGACCATATCAGAAAGTTTTCAATCAATAATAAAAATGGCTGTATGTTGTGTGATTTTGAAATGTTTTAGAATAGAAGAGACAGAGGATAACCTCACCATCATTTACTTCCAAAAGTTGCAAGGCAACGTTGGACTAAGACTGTAATATAATAATAAATTAATATTAATATATTTTATAGATTTTTATAATATTTTTAGGCTTATGTTTTAGAAAAAAAATGAAACAGTATTATTTATTAATATTTAAAAACTACCAAAACCAGATGCTATGCAAAATCAGCCTGTATCTAGCCAGCAACAGAAATTTTGGTACCACTTTACAATAAGACAATACCATAATAAAAAGGTTTATTGATGGTTTAAAGTTTGATCATGATTTGATTGTTATTAATTAGATTATAAAAACTTAGCAGGTCTAACACTGAATACATTAAAAGGACAATAGTGATGTTATATCTGATAAAGCTATTTATATATATGTATATCTGATAAAGCTGATAAAGCTATAAAGGCAACAGGTCACTGGTGCTCTTTTCATTTATGCGTTTCAACTGCTTATTAATTATTTGTAAGCTTTAAGACCTATTTAATAAGCATTAATAAACTAAATGTAAACTATGAATAGGCCCTTTATAAGGACATTCTATTTGTAAAATGGTATTAGACAGTAGAAAATGCAGTGTTTAGTTTGACGTCTTGTAAAGTAAAATCTGGGGAATAATGTACATTATTACCAATGTGTAATATAAAATGCACTGTACAACTTGTTCAATATTTCAAGAAGGAAATTTAAAGAGTCTAAATAACGAGTGATGGCAGTGGGGTAGGCGGGGTCACAGGATTTTACCCACTTCCATATTTCTACGAGAATTATGTAGACAACTATGAAACTTATGAGCAGGAGCATGCTTCCAACAATAAAGGCAGCATTGTGCTTCTTTGCCCTTTTCTAAGGTACAGGGACAGTACTGTCTGTGGCACTTCACTGTACTGTATAAAAACAGCAGATACAGATCTGGTTGAGAGTATTTCTAGAGTATTCCTTTAACCCTATCCCACCCAAAGTATGGTCAGTAATACACTTGGACATCTCAAGCATGGGACTTTTATTTTTATTATCAGTCACACTGACCATATGCAGCAGACAGCGATAAGGTTAAATAGCCCTAATACTGTCGCTGCACCACGTCCTGCCTAACCCCTCTTCTCTCCAGAAGACTGAAAAAATAATATGTAGCAGCTGTGCTTAGAAACAGCCTATTTTCACTTGTATCCTCGACCACAAAGTCCCTATAACATCAAAAAGCATGCAACGTTCCACCACCCAGACAGACACAACAAACAGTGGGGTCCAAAAGCCTGAGACCACTGGTGAAATTTCTATTTTGCATTCCTTTCTAATTCAACTCAAGGTTTTAGTTTTCCAATACAAGCTATTATCAGCATAACAATTTGATTGAAAAATAAAATCTTTGAATGCTTACATGAATTTCAGTATTTCTTAGTATTTGGTTTGTTTAACTTTCACTTTAGTGTGTATTCAAGCTGGCACGGACAACATAAATTTGTGCAAAGGCCTCTAACCAGTAGATCCACCTGACAGCCATCTGAACATGGACTTCAATGGAAGAGATTTTTAAAACTGACTACATTGTACAAAAGACAGCATGTTCAGTTTCACAGATTTAGTCAATTTGAATATGTAATTTTGAATATTTTAAAATATTTCTTCTTCATTTTATTTTTCATTACATTACAATTTTACAACTTCAAAAACTTTGCTGTTTTTTTTCAAGGTTTAACCCTTGTATGGTGTTCATGTCTTTGTTACTCAGTGGTCTGGTGGACCCACTGCATTATTGTTTTTTTTTAAATCACAACCATAACAATTAAAGTAAAAATACCACATGTTTAAAATATCACAAGTGGCCAGTGTAGGGTTCTACTTTAGCAGCTGTAGCCAGCAGCCTGTCCATGTTATCCATCCTCACACAAACGTGCGCATATACACACACACAGACACACACACACACACACACACACACACACACACAAACTAACAGCAGGCCATGTAGAAGGAGAACAGAGTGAAGGGACACAGCACCTCCACACTTTTATTCCCAGTGGGTCCACCCCACACACCAAATATGTAATATACATGTGTAGAGGATGTACAGCGTGAAGTCATTACAAATGTAATATTTTATATGTTCTTCAAAGAAAATGAGCACAGGAATCTGAGGTTGAAATAATAATAAATCAATTTTGTTTTTTTGGTAAACAGTGAAAATGGGTCCCACAGAGCCCAAAACCACACAAGGGTTATAGCAGATTTTCAGTGTGCTCCCAGACTTTTGGACTTTTCTGTTTATGTTATTAACATTGCTTGTAAGGCAGTAGTAACAGTATGTATAGCAGAGGAGCAACAGACTGGTACATGGAATATGGTCAAACCGTACCGTAAACACCCCCTATGGTTCAATACACACATAGTATTACGATATGTCTGTTGTTATCACTTCCAATACTTGCTTATTGCACTGCAGACTACATGCATCCACAGAACATCTCCGGAGCATATCAGAATTTCCCTGCGGATTATCAGCAACCTGTTCCCCAGCGCTCCAGTTCCCCAGAGTACTGATCAGTAACACCTGTTCTTCTTTGATTAGTTTAGTTTAAGCCTGGGCTTGTAGATGGTCTCATTGCGAGGTATTGCTTCTTTCCACAGAGCTACTGAACATTATTTCTGACTGTTAATTCCCGTTCTAACCTGTTTTGCCTTGTTTTCTTAACCTGCCTTTTGCCCAATCCCTTTTGGATTTTTCGCCTGGTTATGTGTTTTTGTGCGTATTGTCTTTTCTGGATTTGACCATTGCCTGTGACCTGACTACGATTGTGGATTCTGTTTGCACTAGTAAGCTTCTTATTCAACTTTTATCTGTGCCATTCTGTCGCATTACACTGACAGCATTCTATAGCATCACAGTGTGTGGTGGCCTTTACAATGTTCCCTCCCACATGACATTTCAGCAGCAAACTAAGTCCTGAACTCTATGAAACATCACAGAGAAAAACAAGCAGAAACCAGGTCTAATTAGACACGCTGCCTTCTTTCTGAATAGAAACATTTATTTGTCTGTAGACGAAATAAAGAGTTTATTGTTTAAAGTGTGATGTGTTTCATGAAGATATCAAAACCATACTGTTACCATGATCACCAATATCACTGTTGTCAGAAGAAAAAAATGATAACTTTATAGGTGAAGGAAAAAAACCCACTTTAATTTACTTTTAAAGGAAGTCAATGGAACCAGACTTTTTTCTAAGCCATTTGGGTCCATTCATCCTGAAATTCACACACAAAGTAAAGGGCAACAGGTATTTTCAAACAGTGTCAAAACCTCGAAAACGTCAGAAAGGCAAGGATGTGAACTTATTTTCATTTAGAAAATCAAGAAAATGTCATTTGAGTGGAGGTGTTCAACTTTTGGACTGTATGTCATTAATGCTGATGTTAGGAACGTTACAGAAAGTAAAGAACATAAGAAAAAAATCACTTTCTTGACCTGAAAGCAAAACTCTATTCACTTGAGCATTTAACTCAAAAGAATTTGCTCCAGGCTGCATTATACCAGGAGATGAATTGTTCATTTTGCTTTTCATACTGAGCTCTAAATTACTCATCAAGGGCCGTTCAAGGTCTCAGGCCGAGAGGGAGAGGTCGTTCATGAGGTGAAACAGTCAGATAGAGGTGATGCACTTCAAATATTCCACCCCAACCTTCTGAAGCAACGGTGGTTAACACAGAGGCATTGACTTTTTCCAACATAATTTTTTGTCAAGTTGGCCATATGCATCTTTTAGAACACCACACTGAGACCCCTCCCAAGCATGGTTGTAGGCAGCCGCTTTGCCTGAACACAAAGAAAATGTAGTTTGGGATAAAATTAATTCAAACGACTGGAGCGACCCTTTATTGCTCGTCTCCAAGCCTGACAGGACTGTTTGGTTCTGTATTGACTGCAGAAAAGTCAATGCAGTGTTTTAACTCGATGCCTATTTATTTGCCACATGCTGATGAGCTGCTTGATCGCTTTGGTGCATCTCGCTTTTACATGACACTGGATTTAACCATAGGTTACTGGCAGAACACATTGAGTCCAGTATCCTGCAAAAAGATGATTTTCCACTCTCATTTGGTTTACACCAATTTATGACACTCCCGTTCAAGATGCTTGGAGCACCAGCTACGCCTCCCAGACTGCTGGAGTTCTTTGCCAAAACAGTGCACACACCATTGCCTTTTTGGATGACAGTCATTTATAGCAATGGTCAGTGGTGGACATTAACGAAGTAAATGTAATTCGTTAGTGTTAGTTAAGTATTATTTTCGTAAATCTGCACTTCACTGCAGTATTTCCATTTTGGGCAACTTTTTACTCCACTACATTTTTTACGATGTCTGTCATTTCTTTTGGTTTATGTGTATAAAACATCAAAATGAAAGAAGTGTAAAGCAAGAACACCAATCAGGGCACAGTGCATGTTTTTTTTTTAGCTTGTTTTGACCTGTTGGTCATACCGACCCAGTGCAAGCATATGGTTCAACATCAGTGCAACAGCGTAAATGTTTGGGAGTGTCTATTCAACATAAATGATGGAACTAACTTAACTTTATGTAAATAGACCACAATATAGAAATATGTACACATATACAGTCGTGGCTGGTTTCTTTTTTCTGAATTTATACAAACATTATTTAATTTTATAATAAATTCGTTTTGGCTAGTTTATGTTTGTGAACAGAGATCTACAGATGCAATATAGTAAAGGAAAACACCTGTGATTAAAGGCAGTTTTTATTAAATATAAACTTACAAATTTAAATGAATCTAATTAAATAAATATTAAATAAAATTTTAAACCGAAACTTACGAAAATTTTACAGTCACTTGGTTCTACCCAGCGGACATTGTTTGCCTTCAGTGTTTTGTACTTAGAATTTTAATAGACAGTCTCAGACTAATTAATGACACTATTAAAATACTGGTGTTACCAGAGTGACATGAGTATTTTCACCTAAAATGAGTTGAAAAAGCAGGATTTTTGTTACAAAGGGGTAAAAGGACATTAGAGTCATCATTAATCTTTCAGTACTTTTATATTTGATACTTAAGTACATTTGAAGGCAAATACTTTTGTGCTTTTAATCAAGTGGAGGTCTAAAGGGAGGACTTCTACTTTTACTGGAGTATCTCTACTTTAACTCAAGTACATGGTTTGTGTACTTCATCCACCATTGGCAGTGGTTCCCAAACTGTGGTACGACCCCAGGAGTATGACGAATGACATCAGATGTTTGTCAAAAGATTCTAACATTAATTTTCATTAATTTCATTTAAACAGCAGGCAGCACAAGTACACAGGTATTTTCTCTATACACAAACAACTTCTAGCACATGGAAAACTCGTGCTCCAGTTTATTATAAAAGGCTGTATTGGGAAATAAAGTTCATTCAGGAAGAACTAACAACAGTTTCAGTACGGGCTGTGTGCCTGAAAGGAAAAAGTATCCTTTACTAACCAGTCATTAAGCTTGCATGATCATTGTTAGTTGCATGCTTGAATTAGTTTCACTTTTGCAAACACAGTTTAGTTCATGTTCATAGTGAGTTATTCAGTTGTAGCTACTACGATGGGTGTTTAGTTATTAACATTTTGTTATTGTGCTTACGGCACAAGACAGTGGTTTTAAGGTCCAACTGTTTTTCCCAGATGAAAAGTATGCAATTGTGCCTTTTCATCTCCTAATGCTTTAAAACAGAACAATAAAATAAAAAGCATGCAGATGAGACGGGGTGTGTGGAGACATAATGTCAATCAATTATGGTGTAATTATTTAGTATAGGGACACCTACATATTACACATACAGGAGCATTTATGACATCCTGTTCTTGTTTGGAGGAGGCCTGTGGGTCTTTTTTTGCCCATTCATCCAGAAGACAAGTGAAGTCAGACCCAATCTTCATTCTAGTTCATCACAAAGGGGTTGAGGTCAGGGTTCTGTTTGGGCCATCCAAGTTCTTCCACAACAACCTCACCCAGCCTGTCTTTATGGACTTTGCTTTGTGCACAGGGGGCAGTCATACTGGAATGGAAAAGAGTCTTCCCCAAACTATTCCCACAAAGTTGGAAGCATAGAATAGTCCAAAATATCTTGTTATGCCGAAGCATTAAGATTTCCCATCACTGGAACTAAGGGGTCTAAGACAACCCCTGACAAATAACCCCATAGCATTATCCCTCCTCTACCAAACTTGTTGGCACAACAGGTAAACAGGTAACATTCTCCTGGCAGACGTCCATCAGACTGCCAGATATGATTAATCACTCCACAGAATGCTCCAGAGTCCAAGGGCATCACTTGGCATTGTGTATTTTAATCTTTGGTTTAGCAGGTCCTCAGTCATGGAAACTTGTTTCATGAAGCTCCTAATACACAGTTCTTTTGCTGATGTTGCTTCCAGAGGCAATTTGGAACTCTTTTGTGAGTGATTTAACAGAGGACAGGCACTGTGTGCTTCAGAGGATAGGTTCTGTGAGTTTGTATGGTTTAGTGCTTTGTGGCTAAGCTGTTATTTTGTATTTTGGCAAAGCCATTTGATAGTCTTCCTTACGAGGAGAAAGTTAGAATTAAACAGCTGGGCACATCAACACCTAAGATTGATTTGGTGCAAAAAGTATGGAAAGGTAACAGGTCTGTTCAGCTCTCCTGGTATGACAAAGTTAGCTGTCTGACTGGAAGTGCTGTGACAAAGAACATGTACACAGATGATTGTGTGTGTACAAATAGTAAGGGGGGTATGCAGCAAGAAGGATGTCTTAGATGTAAATATTTGGGAACCACTGATTTCTAACAGTGACTGGCAGTGGCACACACAGCATTTGAAGACTATCCTGAAGCCCTTTAGACAAGCTGAGCTTCCAGCTAAACTGAGGAAGTGTGCAATTAGACTGCTGAACGTACAGCACTTCACTTGTGTCAAAGACAGGTATGTCCCCAAATTGACAGCAATTGTGGTCTGCCTGAGACCTAAAACAAAAAAAAGGCAAGACAGTTCCTGGGGCTGGCTGGCTATTATCAAAGGTTTGTACCTATTTATCTGGACATCACCAGCCTGCTGACTTATCTCACTAAAAAGGGAGCACCAGAACTGGTCCAGTGGACTAATGCAGTTATACTAGTGCAGTTGTCTGTGGGGCTCCTTTGCATTGCACTTAAGGCTTTGATGCAGCTGCTCGGCCCTGGAAACTCAATACATGAAGCTGTGGCCATGGAAGTGATTGGAACACCTGAAATGAATGATTTGGATGGGTGCTTTTGGAAATATAGTGTATATAGCCGAGTTAGCATAGCCAGTCACAATTTTCATGACTAGAGTTAACTAAACCAATTACATCATACACTGGGCCAATGCTGTGTAAATAGGTTTTTTCATTTGATGTCTTAAAGTTTCTGCACAGGTCAGTCGTTGAGATGTAAACAATGTCATTCAAAGTGGTTTGGCCATCCCAGATTTCTTTACAGTGGTGGAGAATGGAACCAATTTTCCAACATGAATATAGCCATATTATTTACAATCAAAAACCATCAGTGAACCTCCATGTGCAGAGGTTTTATATGTGATGTTGACGCTAAAATAGTAGTAACTCTGAAATAATCCTCCTTTTTCAGGGAATTATTTCGCCTTAAAAAAGCCATCAATTTATATATATATATATATATATATATATATATACATAAATATATATGTATAAAAATTTACATTTACAGTATTTGGATAAGAGCATCTGCTAAATACTGCAAATGTAAATAAATAAATAAATAAACAAACATACGTACACAGTACGTCTCAAACACCAGGCAGCACACTCATAACCATTTTAGTTAAAAACTTTCTGTGACATTGCTTTTATCAGGATTAAATGCTTCAAACATCTGGTTCTTATCACCATCACTGTGAACAATGCTGGCTCTCTAAGTTTCTCTAGAACGCAGCATTTCACATTAAACTATTAAACTATATTTTGTTTACATCTCAACCATTTGCACCGGCAGAAATTTTTTTAAAATCTACAGAATTCTCCTTTAAAACCAGGAGCCAGCTTCTCCAAGCACACAGTTACAAAAGGACTGGAAGGGTGATGTCAGATTGGGTGGCATAATGAATTGCAACAGTTCATTTAGCTAGTTTATAGGCTTCAGTGTGATTTTCATCTTTGTCGAAAAAGAAGCAAAGGATATTATTTTGATGCCTGGCAAACTAAGAATACCACAAGTCAGCAAAATAAGTACTAATTAAATACTTATTTACTAATTAACAAATTAAATGATTTAATTAAGCTTTTGATACCAAAACAGGTAGGTAATTGAGTTTTGCTAACATGTGCTTGATATATATATATATATATATATATATATATATATATATATATATATATATATATATATAGTAATACCACACACACTGAACAACATTGTTTCCACCGCTGAGAAGAAACACTCCCTAATTGTCTGAAATACCAATTAACCCCTGGGCAATTTTTGCTTACCACAGGATGCCAAATGACTTCAGAGGTCTATTATATTAAATCAGCACCCCCAAAGTGCTAACATGGCTAATTGGGCTCCACTGGCATAACACTAATTGGTACAGTAGATTAAACTGGTAAGCTATTGCCAACAATCCCCTTGTATTAGGCATTCCAGTAAAAATGCCTCTGCATTTTGCGGCTTTACAACCAAAGCCCACTCTTTGCACTTTGGCATTTTGCACCAAACAAAAGCTTTGTTTATTATGTGCTTGACCCCAATCTTGAACGCCGACCTACTGTTCTTCAATTTCCTGCAACATTAATACAGATGTGCTATCTAGCCATAACTGGCACACTGCAGTCTTCAGAACAAATGCTTCCCCCCCGAGGATGGAACAACAGAGACACCTCATACTGTGTCTGTGAACACCAACTGGCCCTTTTTCATTTGCGCAACCTGACGACTTGAACGGCATCAATTCTGCAGTCACGAATGTTGTGGACATTCTGTTCATAACATTCGTGACTGCTATCACAAAAACACAACCTTCTACGAAACGATCCAAGGCTAACGAATTGTTGCTATAGATACAGCCTCGTCATCATGTTCTAAAAGCTCATTTCTCTGATACATTAGAAGTCAATTTTACCTCATTATAATAATTACAGTCCACTCCAAATCAGGTGTTTTCTGAGTGAGATATTGAAATAATCCCTTTCCCACAAATAAAGTTTATCTTACTCTCACCAACTGGTAAAAGCATTTTTTTTTCACTCCCTCCCGTTTGCTCACTGCAAACAAGGTTACCATGTCACCACTGATAACGGAAGTAGCTCTTAAATGTTCTTTTTCAAGGTGCATTAGCTGAAGTAAATGGCTGAGGCAGAAGAAAGAGTCTTAAATGGAGTCAGAGACACAGCTCAATTACAAACGGACTTCTCAATGCATTTTAAACATCTGGCCTGAAAGACTGACTGTCTCTTGGTGACTGTGAAGTGCGTACGTCCAATCAAACCATACAGTGCACTTGCTTAATGCTTTTGTGGAGAGAATACTGAAGTGCTGATTATCATTTCAACATGTCAGGAGACTTCTAAGATTTAGAGCCCTCTCACTGGCATCCAACCTCAAAACCGAGCACTGTTTTCTTGTTTGTAATAGATTTAGGAGCGAATCGGTGAGGCAGAGTCGTCATTAAAAGAGAGGTACATTAAAAGTTACATTAGTGAAATTAAGAGCTGACATAAAAACAGCAGCAGCAAGACAAAGTCTACAAGACTGTACCTACTCAAAGTTAGTATTTAGTGTGCTGTATAAGAAAAACAGCTTGTCAAGTTGCTGAAAATATGGCACTATTTTTAATATTGCAGATTTAAAAATGCCTATAGGCTTCTGAAGCTGTGTCGCTACATTATAGTGTCTGCCATGACCATATAAGGAGGTCTAGGGCCCAATCCCATTTCATCCCTTGCCCCTACCCTCTGTTTTGCACATTGTTAAGATAAGATAAGATAAGATAAGATAAGATAAGATAAGATAATCCTTTATTAGTCCCACAGCGGGGAAATTCACAATTGTTGCCTAATTGTTGCCTACAGGGATGGTGTTAGGGCTACATGGCCCTCCAAATTGAGGTTTTTCAGAAGCACACTCCAAACTGAGTGTTATGAGAAAAATAGAAACAGGCAAGATGGCAGTGCAAGCAAGCAAACAAAGCCGCAGATGTAATTAAAAAATTACGATGACCATTGTGCCATCTTGTGATATCTTTAATGCCGTTTTAAAGTATTATGGTTATTTTCTTCATAACAAGCACACAAATTGCTAGTAATATGCTGATGTCTCAGAAGCTAGCTAGCACAATTTCCCGCTCCACTTTAAATGTAACTAAAGACCAGCAGTGAAGCTGCTGAACTTTACCCTCCTGTGCTATCACTGCAGACTGGCAGGGTCGCCTACAGAGCACAGCTCAACTGTTAATGAAGTAATGTTCTTTTTATTTGAGGCTTATTTCATTTCATAGGAGAAGATTTAAACCATTACAACTTGTAGCTCAGTTCTAAGGGGCAAGATGACCCTCAAAAACAAGGGGGAGGGGTCAAAATAAGAAACAGGATTGGGCCAAGGTCTTAGCAGTTTCTCTCTATAGAAATCATCCACCACAAAAATCACTGCTGTCACATCCTATGATTCACAAAAATGATTAAAGTAGACATGTTTTGTCATGTGTGTGTTTCCCTTTCAATATCACGGGATTATCTGAATTAGGAGGTTGTTCAGTGGACAAAACATGGATCTTGCAACACGCAAACTTGCACTGATAAGCATAGAATTTTTTTTTTTAAACTCCAGTAGGCGAAGGCGGTGGTAGGAGTCTTGCCCAAGGACCCTTATTGGTATAGTGTAGGGTGTTTGCCAAGGTGGGGATTGAACCCCAGTCTACAGTGTAGAAGGCAGAGGTGTTACCCACTACACTAACCAACCATAGTAAATGACATATGACTTGAAATGTACACAGAGACAGACAGGCAGTCAGTCTTTTAGTAAAAAAGACAAACATGTTTTATGTCCAAAAATTTATACGAGCTGTGTGTAAAATGACAAGCATGCAGCCGACTACAAAACTTGCATGACTTAAGAAGTCTATTTTTTATTTTGACTGATTAATGTCATACAGAACACATGAAAAAAGAGAAAAATGAAGACATGGTTACAAGAACTGTTACTCTTACCTTTCTCTTTGAGCGTTCAGATTTCTTGGACATGTTCTTGATTTTTTTATGCAGATGATACAACACCTAGAAACAGAAGAACATTCATAGCTGAACATTATCAAGTCACAATTTCTCATGCCACTCTCTTGCAAAGGTGGAAGATCTTTTGGAAATACAGATTAGCAGCTGGCTTAATGCAGCACTTTGGTAATAAATGTCCTACCAAATGGAATAGATATAAGTTAAAACACATTAGTGGCACCCTTTAGCGCTACATTTTTGCACTCAGATAATTAAATTGCTCACCATTTGGCAAGTAAAGCTGGCATGAACAATACAATAAAGTCACAAATATTAAATTCAGTGGTGTTCCATCAGCACCCGTGAATCCCAAAATAGTATGTCCTATAATTATTAGTGCAATCTGGAATGATTGACTTTGCTTTTTCTATCTGCTTGACATATTACAAGCTGTGAGGCTAAAAAACTGAACCAAGGTAAGCATTCCAACATTGATCTGCACTTATCTGCATCTTGTATACGACAAGTATTTGAACACCTGCACGTTTCACATACAGGAGCTTTTAGGATATTCCTCTCTTCTGAGAAGCTTTCTACAAGATTTTGTTGTGTGCTTGTGTTAATTTTTGTCCATTCATCCAGGAGAGCATTTGGGAGGTCAGACACTGATGTTGGACAAGACAGCCTGGCTCACAATCTCTGTTCGAGTTTATCCCAAAGGTGTTGATGGGTTTTTGGTCAGGTTTCTGTGTGGGCCAGTCAAGTTCTTCCACATCAAACTCACCCAACCATGAATTTGTGGATCTTTCTTTGTGCACAGGGGCTCAGTCACACTGGAACAGAAAAGGGTCTTCTCCAAACCTCCCACAAAGTTGGCAGCGTACAACTGTCCAAAACGTCTTGTTATCCTGAAGCATTAAGATTTCCCTTCACTGGAACTAAGGGGCCTGAAAAAACAACCCCAGTATTATCCCTCCTCCACCAACCTTTACAGCTGACACAGTGCAGTCAGGCAGCTAATGTTCCCCTGGCATTTACCAAAGCCAAACTCGTCCATCATACTGCCATACAAAGATATGTGATTCGTCACTCCACTGAATGCTTTTTCATTGCTCCAGAGTCCAGTGGTGGCCTGCTTTACACCATGCCATCTGACACTTAATGTTGATATTTTGATTTTAGGCTTGTTTGTAGCTCAGCCATGGAAACTAATTTTGTGAAGCTCCTAACATGCAGATCTTTTGCTGATGTTGCTTTCAGAGGCAATTTGGAACTTTTTAGTGAGTGATTTAACAGAGGATAAGCACTGTTTGCCTTAGCATTTGGTGGCCCTACTCTGTAAGTCCGCGTGGTCGGATTTATGGCTACCATTACTTGCTTCCATTACAAAATAATAGCACTTACAGTTGACAGGGGCAGATCTAGCAGGAAAAAAAATTCACAAACTGACTTGTGGCAGAGGTGACATCCTGTGACAGTGATATGTTTAAAGTCACTGAGCTCATCTCCATGACACGTTCTACTCCAAATAGTGTACTTGGCACTTGGTTGTAAGACTGACATGAATAACTATGATACATAATGACTTACGAAATAATGTAATATATATCACAATGTTATGTAATCATTTTACAAAACAAGTAACTTTATTCAATTACTAAAAGAAAAAAATCTAATTACAAATGCAGTACTGTGCAGAAGTCAAGAGGTCACTCTTCATTTATGTAATATCCAGTCACAATGGGCATTATGTACAAGCTATTAATTTTTTCAGGACATGTTCCCAAGAAGATTAGATGCAACACGATCCACTCGAATAATACACTCTGTTAAACAGTTAGTATATAAAGCCCGGGCTTTAGCTTAGTATTTGCGAAGTATTGTCAACACCTTCAGTTGCGCACCGAGCGGTTTGTGTAAGTTCTTTCGTGTATGACCTGTTTTCCGTATTTCTGACCTGCCGTTTTGGTTTGTTTGCTGGATTTTGTCGGAGGCTTGGACCAGTTTTTGGCTACTCTCTGAACGTCCTGATTGTTTTGTTTCACTTGCTCTCTGGTTCTGTCCCTTGCCTGTTCTGACTACGTCCTCTGTACCTTTACCAAAACTTCAAGTAAACTTCATCCTTGTCCTTTTATCTGTGAGCTTCTGATCCATGTTGACATTGTAACATTTACTTTTTGTTTTTTCTCATTATTTAATTATATGACCTTAAATACACAAATAATTCAAAAGTGTCAGAAACTGATTGGACTGCATAACTATAAAATTGTCATTCTTTGGATTAGGTTATACATTTTTAGCAGGTAACTGTTTAATCTGTAACCTATAACTGTAACCTATAACTATATAAGCAAGCCACTGCATCGAGATGATAATGAGTTATGTATATTATCTCCTTCCATTTTTCCTGTTTATAAGATTTTCAGTAATATTTCTGGCAATGCTACAGCTTTTAATAGCCGAGTTATGACATTCCTGGGCCTCAAGTCAACTGACTTTCATTTTCTCTGACTGTGTATGGAAATGGCACAACAGTATAAAGACACAGTTAAATGTATTGGCTCTGATTCTTAATACAGTAAGTTTCATTTAGCTGTTTATGCAATAAAACAGGCTGGAGTAGACTGTGGATGTTGTTTTGTTCTTTGTATCTAAGTGACCAAACAACAAAACACATGATAAATCAACTGAGAGCAACGCTATTTATCACTACATTGTTGACAGGAGTTATATTATGTAACTGTACACAGGAAATATATCAAGTGCCTAGAACAGTTACTGCAGAAGATCTTTTTAAGTGCTCACCTCTGCTCAACTGGCCTCACTTGGTCAAGCTATGTCATGGCATTACCTGCATTATGTCTATAGCAGAGCTACGATGCGAGTTGCCATAACATGCTATGGCACTTTTAACTGTAAAGTATTGTAACAGTTTTGTCTCAACTAAAATCTATGCCACTTTGGATTCCTGATATCGACTCAACATCAAAAACTGACGAGAGCAGCATTTATACCAGGTGGAGAGTAGGTGTCATGTAGTCAAGCAGAATATTGTGGAAAAAAATGTATTAGGCATTTCCGAAGACATCCACCTTGGATTTGCAAGAATGTTCTAATGTTCTTTCCTTCTTTTTATTCAGCTGTTGTAAATTAGTTGCTAACAGTTGGTGTTTGAAGTTTCAAGGGAGTGCCCTGGCCTTTAAGCTACACTCTCAGAAAAACTGCACCTTCCGAGGTGCAGGTGTTCTCACTGCAGTGAAAGCCTCAAGGCTATGTGTTCATTACCTTTTATTAGGGAACATGGATAAACCAAATTGTTTTGCAATTATTAGTTTTTAAGTAGAACTGACCCTGAGCACTTGTGGCTTTTTATTTATGTTTCTGGCCACTCCAGAGTCCAGACCTCAACAATGACTAAGATTACTTGAACTATGAGAAGCAAGAAATGCAACCAATGGAATGGATGCTGTAAAAAAGGCCATGGGTGGAGATATTAAATACTGAAAAAGTTGATATTATATTCAGTTGTTGAGGCTTCTGTGTAATTTTCTGTTAACTGTGTCACAAATGTCACGAGAAAAGTGGAAGAAACATGCTTGATCTCCCAGGATCCTCTGGGATCACATGTCTTTGATGCTTCCTTCAAACCCTAATTCACACACGGACTTCAGCTCCCATAATCCACAAGGAGCTCAGCTGACTTCTGGTCTCCCCACACGCTTCTATTAGCGTTCTCGATCACCAGAATTCTAATGCCCAACACCCAACATTAAAGTCTTCTTGCGTCTGAATTCTGAGTCCATTACAGAATACCTTGCCAACTATGCAGATGGTGGATCTCGAAGCTTTCCAGAAAGCCCTGACGGAGCAAGGACAATTGCTTGGGTGCCATCAACAGGTTTTGACGGGGTAACACATTCACTTGAAATGCTAGCTCTTAAATAAACTGTACAACAAAATCAGCTAGCTCAACTAGTTACAAGTGTAAAGGGATTAACCAGCCAGTTGCAAAAGTTCTATCCCACGCCCCTCGATCACAACATGAGGCTTCTTCTTCTTTGTTCCCTGTAAGTAATCCTGATAAATTTGAGGGAGATCTATTTGTCAAGCATTTATTAACAAAGTACAAAGACATGCTAGGGAAATATGTAATTGCCTATCAAGATGAAATCCTGGTCTACTCCCCAGATAGAAAATCACATGTTCAACACGTCTGGACCGTCTTGCAACAGTTACATGAGAACAACTTACACTTAAAAGGTGAAAAATGTGAATTTCAGTTACAAACAGTGTCATCCTTAGGCTACATCATTAGCTCACAAGGTGTAATCATGGACGATCAAAAGGTAGAAGCGGTAGATCAGTTGCCAACATTCTCATTTTTAAAAGAACAACAAAGATTCTTAGGCTTTGCTAATTTCTACCGTTGATTTATAAGGAACTTTAGTAGCATTGTGGCTCCGGTGGTAGTAAGAAACTACAATGGACAGAGCAGGCAGACAAGGCTTTTCAGACACTAATGGACTTTTACCACAGCCCCCATTCGTAGAATTTTATGCTTCCGAGACCGGTGTAGGAGCCATATTATCCCTACGCTCAGACTTACCTCCATAATTGCATCCAGTAGCTTTCTACTCACACAAACTGTCCCCAGCAGAATGTTATAGGAATGGCATAGGAGATTAGTGGTCAAACTAGCTCTGGAGGAATGGAGGCACTGGCTTGAAGGCGCCACACACCCTTTCGCTGTCTTAACTGATCGGAAGACCCTAGAGAATTTATGTACTGCTAAATGTTTAAACTCCTTCCAAGCTAGGTCGTCTCTGTTTTTCTCCCACTTTAATTTCAGCATCACATATAGACCCGGATCCAGAAACACTAAAGCTGATGTATTGTCGCGAATACACCATACAGACGGCAGTTCATCTTCAGTAGACAAGGTGGAATGTATACTCCTACCTGAAGTTTCTATAAATACTATTCACTGGGAGATAGATGAAGAGATCGCAAAGGCTTTACCGAATATAGAGACACCTGATCAGTGCCCTTCAGGGAAAACCTATGTACCCAATCAGTTCTGCACATCACTCATTACTTGGGCCCACTCATCACTTACGTCAGGCCATCCAGGAGAAACCAGAACGCATCAGCTCATAGCAAATAGATACTGGTGGGAGACGATGCATAAGGACATTCGTTCCTTTGTTAGCTCTTGTTCCACTTGTGCTCAAGGTAAGACCTCTAAGACACTACCCACATGAAAGATCATCCCCTTGTCCATCCCTAGCAGGCCGTGGTCCCACATAGCAGTAGATTTTGTCACTGATCTACCCGATTCACAAGGCTATACCACTATCCTGACAGTAGAGCACTTCTCTAGGGCGGGTCAGATTTGTTCCCTTTTCCTCCTTGCCCACTGTGTTTCAGACAGTGGAGGCATTTTTTCACCATGTTTTTAGATTGTTTGGTATACCAGAAGATATAGTATCAGATAGAGGACCCCAATTTACTTCCCATTTCTTGAAAGCTTGGGCATTTCTATTAGTCTCACGTCTAGATATCACCCCCAAACGAATAGACAGTGTGAAAGAACGAATCAGGAATTAGATAAATTCCTTAAATTATTTTCTTATGATAACCCTTCTGACCGGTCACCATCCTACCATGGGCGAAAATTGCGCACAATTCCCTCATTAGCTTGGTCATGGGAATGGCACCGTTCCAGTGAATTTTGGGGTATCAACCACCTATAGCGCCATGGACAGGTATGGGAGAATATCAGCTTATTGAGGATGTTCTGAAAAGGATCAAGGAGCAAACTGACAGACGCCGGAGTGCATTTCTGTATTTCAGTCTGGGGTCAGTGTGTAGCTATCTACCAAGGACTTTCGTTAACTTGAGGGAAGTAGGAAGCTCCAGCCCAAATACATAGGGCCATTCAAAATAGTGAAAAGAATCAATGATGTGACATATAGATTAGACTCACAGGAAGGGTCCACGTGAAAGAGCCTCGTCTTGCCAGTGCCTCGGCAGCTCTGGGTCTGCCCCTTTGCTGAGTTCAGGTGCAGTTAGCAGTGATCGTTTTGGCGGGCCTCGCTCCAAGGCCACCCCGGACTGTTTGGGGGGACGGTTTATGTCACGAGATTATCTTGATTCTGCGTATGACCTGTATTCTCCATTTATTCTGACTCTGCTTTTTGATTTGCCCTTTGGATTATTTGCCCTGGATCTTTGTTCTTTGTGTTTTGACCTTTTTGCCTGTTTTTTGACGACAACTTGGGATTCTGACTTCAACATTAAAGCCTTCTTGTATCCGCGAGCGTCTGAATAGAGCGTCTTTTATCTCTGACTCTGAACACTCCTGGCTTTTAATTTATGTTTCTCCTTGAAGATCATAAGTTGTAAAAAGGCACCAATATGCAGCTGGTAAAGTGAATGTAGTGTTCCTTTGTCCATGTAGTCTGCCTCAAATAAGTTACACAATTGGACTTTAAGGACCTGCTTGCACCTTTTGATATAGGTTGCACACTTTTTTAAAAAGACGGTTCTTCAAGGGTCTTTTCGTAAGGACAGTGGTCCTATATAGAACCTTGAACACTCAAAGAACCATTCGCATGCTTAAATGGTTCTCTGCATGGTGAAACTGTTCTTCAGATTGATGGAAAATGTGTTGTATATGGTTCTATATAGAACCTTTTTGAAAAGGGGTCTGTGTAGCACCTAAAGGGTTACAAATGGCTCTTTTAGTGTTCATGGCTCCATATAGTGCCACTGTCTTTACCAACGAGCCTTTGAAGAACCTTTCTTAAAGAGCTTATACTAAGGTATAGGTTATAAGTTTAGATATAGGACTTTGCAAAAGTTCAATTTATTAACTTATTTATTAATTAAAGTAAACTTTCAATAAACAAGGGACAGTTAGATATAATATAGATAAAGAATGGATACAAGGGAGAAAATAGGACTTCCATCAACCATGCAAGAGTAAAAGTTTAAGAAAAAGTGAAAAAAAATTGAATTAAAAGAAAATATTAAAAGACATTAAAGGACAGAGAAAATGGGACTCCTAACAACCAAGTCCTGGTAGACCACCAAAATCCTCCCTATCAAATAAACAGTACTTAAAGCTTTCAGTGATGAGAGAAAATCAAGCTCCACTCTTTCTTAAAATCTGAAAAAATATGCAGATACTTCTATCCGTGGTGGATATTCTATTCTATTCTATCTGTGGTGGTTGGGATAGCGTAGTGGTTAACACCTTTGCCTTCTACGCTGTAGACTGTGGTTCAATCCCCAACCAGGGCAAGCGCCCTACACTATACCAATAAGGGTACTTGGGCAAGACTCCTAACACCACCTTGGCCTACCTGTGTAAAATGATCAAATTGTAAGTCGCTCTGGATAAGAGCGTCAGCAAAATGCCATAACTATCCATCTTTCCACTGTGCAAATAAATTCAACACTATGAGTCTGAAAGAATGCACAGCTGTCAAAAAGCTGTTGCTAGGAAAAGGAAAGAAAAAAGAACAATGTACACCAGAACACTGAAACTGGACATCTGAGCTGTGGATTAAGGTTTTATAGACTGTTGAGTCTAAATTTGTAACAAGAAACTACAACCAACTTCAACTAAGACTGAACTCTTGAGGTGTGAAAAAATACTGCTGCAGATTTATTAAAAAAACTGAAAGCAAGTCTCCTGAAATGAATGGAAGCTGTAACAAATTGAAGAGTGAACACACTAAATAGTTCAGTTATTAAAGCTTCTAAGTCATTTTCTGTTACATGTGTGTTTCTGTTCTTTCCTAATGCTTGAAAATGCAATGCAAAAACCGTTTAACCTCTCAATTCAGTGAGTGAAGAGTGGTCTCTGACTTTTGTACAGTACTGTAGTTTGTACCTTGGTAAAGACAAACGTTCATTTACAGTTTGCACAGACTAAGATCCTGTGTAATTCTTCTAAAAAAATTATCTTGACCACCTTCTTCTTCCACTGTGTTTCCACAAAGCCATCCAAAGCCCAATGTTCCTAATCGCTTCCTAAGTGTTCCTAAGCCTAAGTGTTCCTAAGCCTCAAGTTGGGAGGCTGTGGATAATGTGATAAAAACTAAATGTAATGATGTGCAAATCAATCATCCCCTATAATTTATTGAAAATGGTACAAAGACAACATATCAATTGTTGAAACTGAGAAGTTTTATTGTTTTATAAAAACATTTGCCCATTTTGAATTTGATGCCAACAACAGGTTTGAAAAAAGTTGTGATGAGGGCAACAAAAGGCTGGTAAAGTTGTGGAGTGCTAAAAAAAACACTGGTTGACTGGTTGATTGACAACAGGTCAGTAACATGATTGGGTATGAAATAGCATCCCAGGGAGGCTGAGCATTTCAGAAGTAAAGATGAGGAGGGGTCCACCACTCTGTGAAAGACTCCACGATCAAATAGTGCAAAGAACAAAAGCAAAGAACTTTTGCTTTTCATCTACTGTACATTATAACATTAAAAGACTCGGAGAATCTGGAGAAATCTCTGTATGCAAGGGACAAGGCCAAAAACCAGTACTCATGTGCCATAAAGTTTGGGCCCTCAGATGGCACTGCATTAAAAACAAGACATGATTCTGCAATGGAAATCACTGCATGGCCTCATCACCACTTCTGAAAACCACTGTCTGTAAAACAATTCATCATTGCATCCACAAATGCAAGTTAAAACTTTAAATCAAAAAAAGAAACTGTACATAAACAGCATCTTGAAATGCCGCCACTTTCTTTGAAATGGGCCTGAGCTCATTTAAAACAGACTGAGGTGAAGTGGAAAAGTGTTCTGTGATCTGACAAATCAACATTTGAAATTCTTTGTTGAACTCATGGACATTGTGTCCTCCAGGTTAAAGACAACTCATTTATTATCAGTGCACAGTTCAAAAGCTACTATTCATGATGGTATAGGGATGCAATAGTGAAGGCACCATAAATGCTGAATGATAAATACCATGGCCCTCAGTCAGAAAAGTGTGGAATGCTCTGTCCAGGTCGGGAGTGAATTCTTGCCCAAACTGGAGGAGTTTGAATATCTCAGGTTTGATTTTGTTCACGAGTGAAGGAAGGATGGAGTGAGAGGTTGACAGGCGGATTGGTGCGGCATCTGCAGTAATGCAGACCCTACACCGGTCTGTCATGGTGAAGAGAGAGCTGAGCCAAAGGGCGAAGCTGTCTATTTACCGGTCAATCTGAGAATGCCTCGGTATCCCTCCAGAAGAGCTGGAGGAGGTGGCAGGGGAGAGGGAGGCCTGGGCCTCTTTGCTTAGGCTGCTGAGACAGCGACCTGTTGATCAGATGAAATCCTGTATCAAACATGAATAGGAAAACATTTCATTTTCAAAACTACAGCAGTCGGTCTCCTCAGTTCCCAAACACTTACAGAGTGTTTTTAAAAGAAGAAGTGATGAAACACAGTGGTAAACATGCCCTGTCCCAACTTTTCTGGAATGTGTTGTTGGCATGAAATTCAAAGTTGTTTTCAGAAAACAATAAAATTTAAATTTCAACATCTGATATGTTGTCTTTGTAGTATTTCCTTTAAAAACAGGGTTTACATAATTTGCACATCATTGTATTCTTTGTATTCTATTTTTATTTACCCTCTGCACAGTGTCCCAAAAGGTTCTTCAGACACACCTCAATAAATATAGCTCTTCTCTGGCATCGCTCCAAAGAACCCTTTTGGCACATTTATTTTCAGATTATATGAACCAAGATTGAATGATTTCATACCCTGCCTAGTAGAGATGAGACTAATCTATATGAACTGTGGGGAAATTGATAGAATTTATAATATATCAGATGCTTATTTTTAATTTTGTCTGCAGCTGCTGACTGTCATTTTTGTATAGGTGAGCTTATCTTCAAACTACATTCATACATGGACTCTGAAAGTAGCAGTGCTGTGTAGGCGTATGTGCTCATTAAGTCTTTTCTTCTCTGAAAGGATAGAGCCAAAGGCTAAAGTATGTCACTGGCTAAAACAGCAGTTACAGAGTCCAGTTCGCTTGAGTTAGAATGAGTTCTTTTACAGTTTGAAAGTCTATTGCTTTTGTAAGAAAAGTAATGGAATGATATTTCACCTCTGTATAGCAATTCCCATACAGCTGACGCTGGTGAGTCTATATATTCATGGATAACTGAGTGTTTAAAATTACTTCCAGATGAGAAAGCAGAAAGCAAATGAATCCATATGGATTTGTACTCCTACAGAGTTGGAATGATTGAGTTTTACTCTTGTGATCTCACTGTGCAAGATGAGCATCAGCAGGATCAAAACACTAATATTTGAACTACAATTACAGAACTACAAACTACAATTACAAGCAAAGTAGCAAGAAAGAACAATCATCACACAGTGGTGCTTTAATTTTATTTAAACAACAATTCTATTCTAGCAATAATCATTAATATTAGTAAATTAATAACTTACATAACATTGAATAACTCATTATTTTGGCCTCGTATCTCAAAATCTCAAGAATCTTACTATTGTGAGATGTAAAGTCAATATTTACATAAAATGAATAATTATTGCTTTTAGCTGCATTAGAACAGCAACAGTTTTAGTCCAATTACAAGTGTAAATAGTAGTAAAGTAAAAATCCCACAAAGCACAGGCAGAGGAGGAAAAAAAAAACAATATTTGTTATAAAATATTGACTTAGTATGTTGAAATAATGACTTATTATCAAAAACTAATGAATCACAAACTAAAGAACTCATTATTTCAATGCAATAAATCAAAATCTAAAGAAAATGCATCAATATGACAAGATGCCAATATTCATGAAAATATGTCAAATTTTGAGATTACATGATTATATTTTGACATTGTTTATGTTTTTTTCTGTGGATCATACAGGACTTTTTTGTGCATTTCCCCACTGCAACACTGTGTTTGCTTATTCGGCTGACATGCTTGCCTTATACGAATACATTGGATTTTGAATCCACATTGGAAATGAATCTCTGTCTGCCTACACCTGTTCTGTTCTAACTACAGTAGAATGCCTCAATATGGCCTGTGGTAATCACCCATGTGGCACATAGTGATCAGACTGAAAAATGGTTGAATATTTCTTTAATAAAAGTCTAAAGAACAGGTGGCCAGTGTGCAGTTAAGGATGGCTTTTCCACAAAGCAATTGCCAGACTTAGCTAGATACCTAATAAAGTGGAAAAGGTGAGCTACACAAGCCAGAAAAAAAAAATCAAGTTTTATTTTTATTTAAAAAAAGCTACATAGTGAACAGTGTGAAATATTCATGCTGAATAAAAGACTGAAATGCCATTAAACACTGCTAGTCTACTTCTACTACAATGTAGCCTCTATCGATAAAGAGCCCATTTAATGGAAAACAGTGTCATCAGTTTAAAAAAAAAAACTGATGTCTGATCTGAAGTATCAAAACATTCCAAATCCATTCAGTCCATATATGAAGAACAGCTTATTTTGTATCCGTTACTTATGTGATGTCATAAACCAAACATTTTACATGTCGCTGTTATCGGAAGAAAACCTCATACCTCCATTTTTGATGTTTCAGGTTTTGGTATGATTTGAAAATGCCTGTTGTCCTTTACATTGTATGTAAATTTCATGATGAATGGATTAAAAGAAATGACCTGAAATGACTTGGAAATATGTCTGGTTCCATTGACTTACATTAAAAATAATGTCGTTTTTTTCCTTCACCTGTAAAGTTACCATTTTGGAGATTTTGGAGAGGTTTTATTCCGACAACAGCGATATGCAAAGTTTGAATATCCCTGGCCAACATATGCTTTGGATGTTTGGTTGATTTTCTAAGTGAACACATCTTCTACAGGGTAAAAACTTGATTATGGAATTTCGGCTAATGTTAAGGCACTATATCTTTGCTTGTGCCGAGTTTCAGATATTGGAAAAATAAAAAAGGGAATAAAAAATGTGCAAAAACGTCTGCACAGACCTGATTTTAAAATTGGTCACTTCCCCAGTATGTTGAATTAAGCAAATAACCAGTAATGCTCTCTGCAGAGGAACATCAACAAAAGACGTAAACTGACCAAGGCGCCCAAACTTTTGCGTATTGGTGTCTGCTTTATGGGCTGCTTTTTGAATAAGAGAAAATAAGAGACAGCCAGTCAGAACAGAGACCATTTGCATGTGTCAGTCTTAAAGGTGCTGTAACATATCCTGTTAATTAAAGGGATACAGAGAGGTTGGAAAACCTGATATCCAATTATGGTACACAAGTGTAATAAGTGGACCTTACGGAGAAACCATGTTGGATAAGGGCCCTTCAACATTAACCAGTGGCTAGGAAAGCTAAAATCAAAGTGGCCAGACAGCCACAGAGCTGCTATCTTCAGAGCATTTGTTCGGGACTCTCTATAGACATGACATCACTCTGCAATAGACTGCTGTGTGGAAGGCTCTCAGGGTGCTGAGTCTGGGTCTTCATGCATGTGACAGTGTAAAGGCGGACTTCTTCCCCCTGCAGATTCATTAGCACTGTTTCAACCTTTAAATACACTGACACCTCCCTCTGCGTGGCTGCGGGGGCATACGGCTGCCTTTTCACCAGCACTTGTCAAACAACACTAATTGTTAATACCGCTATACACCAAACAGCCATTACATCAAAACCACCTCCTTGTTTCTACACTCACTGTCCATTTTATCAGCTACACTGACCATATATGTGCCCTTGTAGTTCTACAATTACACTTACATCTCTTTCTCTGCATACTTTGTTAGCCCGCTTTTACCCTGTTATTTAACGGTCAGGGCCCCAACAGGACCACCACAGTGCAGGTATTATTTGGGAGGTGGATCATTCTCAGCGCTGCAGTGAAACTAATGTTGTGGTGGTGTGTTATTGTGCTGGTACAAGTAGATCAGATATAGCAGTGAACAAAGTCTGAGTGAGAAGTCTGAGTCTGATCTGAAGTATTAAAACATTCCAAATCCATTCAGTCCATATATGAAGAACAGCTTATTTTCTATCCGTTATTTATGTGATGTCATAAACAAAATAATTTTACATGTCGCTGTTACTGGAAGAAAACCTCATACCTCCATTTTTGATGTTTCAGGTATTGGTATGATTTGAAAATGCCTGTTGTCCTTTACATTGTATGTAAATTTCATGATGAACGGAGTAAAAGAAATGACCTGAAATGACTTGGAAATATGTCTGGTTCCATTGACTTACATTAAAAATAATGTCGTTTTTTTCCTTCACCTGTAAAGTTACCATTTTGGAGATTTTGGAGAGGTTTTATTCCGACAACAGCGATATGCAAAGTTTGATCTACAAGTAGATCAGATATAGCAGTGAACAAAGTTTTTAAACAAGGTGTCCACTCGCTGTTGTGACACCTCTAATAGAGGTGTCACCTCTATTAGACACTCCTACCTTGCTGGTCCACCTTGTAGATGTAAAGTTAGAGATGATGGTTCATCTGTTGCTTCACTGTTAGTCATCCTCTAGACCTCTAGTCAGTGGTCGCATGAAGCTGTCAGCTTGATATTTTTGGTTGATAGTCTATTCTCAGTCCAGCAGCACTGCTGTGTCTGACCCACTCGCACCAGCGCAACACACACTAACACAAAACCTCAATTTCAGTGTCAGTGCAGTGCCACCTGCTCTGGTGGTCTGTGGTGAAAGGGGGCTAACAATATATGCAAAGAAACAGATGGACTACAGCCTGTAATTATGAGACTACAAAAAGCACCATATGGCAAATGGATAAAATCAGTGAATGTAGAAACAAGAAGGTGGTTTTAATATTATGGCTGCTGTTTGTATAGACCCCTCTCGCAGAGTAGCAACACAAGAGTCATGAACAGTGAGAAGTCAGGACCTCAGCTGTTTCAGCGTGCTGGCAAAGGTGCAGGTATCTGTATGCTCTTTGTGCTCATTTTGGAGAGCCCTTTTCTGATGACTAGAGGTGGGTAAAAAGTCTAAAAGCACCAGAAAGTGCATGTACCACAATTTCATGCCCAAGAAGAAATCAAAGTAGCAAGCCAACGATAAGAGTGCAGTGGACCTTCTTGGTACATCCAGCATCGAACTAAGTTTGGTGCTAATCGTCTGATGTGTTTGTTACTCAGTGGTCTGGTGGGCCCACGGCATTTTTGCTGTTTTAAATATACAGCCATAACAATTTATGTAAAAATACCAGTTGTTTAAAATATCACAAGTGGCCAGGGTAGGGTTCTCCTTTAGCAGCTGTAGCCAGTCAGCAGCCTGACCATGTTGTCGACTCATATACACAAACACACACACACACATACACACAGGAGGAGAACAGAGTAAAGGGACACAGCATCTCCACACTTTATTCCCTGCAGTTTAACCCCACATATAAATGTGTAGGGGGTGTACAGTGTGAAATCACTGAAAATGTGTTATATGTTCTTCACATAAAATTAGCCATGGTTAAGGAATCGGAGGTTGAAATAATAATATATTGCATCATTTTTTATTTTGGTAAACAGTGAAAGTGGGACCTATAGACCTGAACACCACACATGGGTTAACAGAGAGAATGGAGCTGTAACTGTATGTCTATGCTAGTAATTTTTCATTAAAACACTCCATAGAACAGGACAGTTTCCAAATGTTACGCTTTTTGATAGTGGACCTGCTGTCATAAAGCTGTACTGTAACCTACACACTAAAAAAGGCTCCTAAATCGTTCTGTTTAGTTCTTTACAGAACCATTCAATCCTTAGATTTTTCTTTGAAACAATTCTTGAGATTGATAGAGAATGTGTTGTATATGGTTTAACACAGAACATTTTTAAAAATTGCTCTGTATAGTACTAAAAAGGGTTCTGCCACTGTTACAAGCTTGACATCATCGCAATAGCAGAACCCTTTTTGGTTCTATTTAGAGCTATTTTCTAAAGGTTTCTAAGTAGTATCATATACAACACATTCTCTGTCAGGCTGAAGAAGCATTTTACCCTGCAAGAAACCATTAAGCATGGAATGGTTCTGTATAGAACTTATGGTTCTTAATAGAACCATTGTCTTTACTAAAGAACCCTTGAAGAAGCCTTTTTTTAGGTGGGCACATAATGCTGAGCCTATGCATATGTTATAAAGGGTTCTACATCTCACATTTTCGAAAATGGCTCTACATAAGTACTAAAACGGGTTCTGCCATTGTTGCAAGCTTGACATTGTCATGGTAGCGGAACCCTTTTGGTGCTATACAGAATCCGTTTTAATAATGCTCTATGTAGAATCCTCTCCAACACATTCTCAGTTAATCTGCAGAACTATTTTACCCTGCAAGAAACCATTTAGCATTAAATGGTTCTATATAGAACAAATGGTTCTAAATACAACCACTGCCTTTACTAAAGAACCCTTGAAGAGCCACCTTTTCTAACTGGGTGCATTTTGGTGTGCATATGCATATGTTGTATACAGTTCTACAGAGAACATAATTGAAAATGGCTCTATACAGTACTAAAAAGGGTTCTGCCACTGTTACAAGCTTGACATTGTCACAATAGCAGAACTCTTTTTGGTTCTATGTAGAACTATTTTTGAAGGGTTCTAAGTAGTATCATATACAACTCATTCTCTGTCAGTCTGAAGAACCATTTTACCCTGCAAGAAACCATTAAGCATGGAATGGTTCTGTATAGAACTTATGGTTCTTAATAGAACCACTACTTTTACAAAAGGACCCTTGAAGAATCATCTTTTTTGGGTGGGTGCGTTATGGTGTTAGGGAATATGCATATGTTGTATACGGTTCTATATAGAGCATCTTTGAAAATGGCTCTATACAGTACTAAAAAGGGTTCTGCCACTGTTACAAGCTTGATGTCGTCAAAATAGCAGAAGCCTTTTTGGTTCTACTTAGAACTATTGCTAAAGGGTTCTAAGTAGTACCATACACAACACATTCTCTGTCAGTCTGAAGAAGCATTTTACCTTGCAAGAAACCATTAAGCATGGAATGGTTCTGTATAGAACTTATGGTTCTTAATAGAACCACTAGTTTTACAAAAGGACCCTTGAAGAATTCTGTTTTTTGGGTGGGTGCGTTATGGTGTTAGGGCGTATGCATATGCTGTATACGGTTCCACATAGAACAGTTTTAAAAATCACTCTATGAAATACTAAAAAGGGTTCTGCTATTGTTACAGGCTTGACACAATAACAGAACCCTTTTTGGTGCAATATAGAACCGGACCCAACTCACCCCACTCTGATGGACCATTTCACCTGGCAAAGAACCATTTAAGCATACAGACGGTTCTATATACGACTCATAGTTCTAAACAGAACTATTCTCTTCACTGAAGAACCCTAAAAGAACCCTCGTTCTTAAGTGTGACATGTCCAGTTTCTTTTGGAATCAGGCTCCTCAAAACTGACCAACTTTTTCCCCAAACAGCTGCAGGTCTTACCTTGGCATAGCAGCATGTGATCAGAAGCAAGGGCAGGAGGTAGCCGATGACCAGAATGGTCACTTTGTAGGTCTGCCTGGCCACGCGCTCGCTCCAGATCTCCCAACAAAACGAGCTGTTGGGCGCGTCCGGGTGGTCCGTTACGACCTGGTGCTGCGCCACGGGCACGGCGAAGATGAGCGAGAGCAGCCAGATGAGCCAGATGCCGAGCAGGGCGTTCCTGCGGTTCCTTATGCACGGGGACTTCTTGGAGAGCACCACGGCCACGTAGCGGTCCACGGACATGGCGACGAGCGTGAAGATGCTGACCAGCATGGTCACCGTGACGAAGTAGTGCACGGACTTGCACAGGAAGGCGCCGAAGATCCACTCGGGCAGCGAGTAGATGGTGGCTTGGAACGGCACGCAGAAGAGCAGGAAGGACAGGTCTGCTATGCTGAGGTTGAGGATGAAGATGTTGGTGGTGCTCCTCGAGCGCCCTGACTTGATCCTGCCGATGACCACCATGACCAGCGCGTTCCCGACGATGCCCAAGAAGAAGATGCATCCGAATATGACTGGCACGAGCACGACCTCCGGGCCCAAAGGGTCTTCTTTGGCGGTCTGGTTGGCGTCTCCTGGCTCGTGGGACCAAAACGGCGTCTCGTTTCTGGACAAGCCCATGGTTTCTGGCATCACTCGGCACAAGGAGGCATCAGTCCGGGAGAAAGTGAGGAATGTGGGTGGTGGGGGTCTGTGGTGGGCTGAGTTACTTGCAGCTCGCTTTTCTCATAATCAGCTCCAGAACTCCGCTCCACTTCACTCCACGCCTGGTGTGCGCGCACAAAGCGGGTTCATGTCCGGTGGAGCGGGCATCGCGCGCTGCTGCTCGGCGTGGTCAGTCCGTCCGCGCCGCTGTGCTGCTCAGCAGGACTCGGAGTGCTGTGCATGTGTGAACGTGGAGCCGCGAGCGTCTCCAAACCGCGCCGCGAGCCGCTCGTCAGGAGATTTTTCGACTCAGGCACATCACGTGGAACTCAAGTGCGCCCTGACACGCCAGCGCGACCCTTTCACCTCCTCACAACGACCAGCACAACGCTGGAGTCCCGCTGACTTGAACTTTAGACACTTTCAGGCGCACTCCATCCATAAAACAAGGACCTGCAGTCGTCGCCAACTTTATCTTCCTCGGGGACAAAGTACAAACAAAGTAGCTCTGCTGACCAATAGGAAGATCTAATGTCCTTAATCACGTGTATGGAAAGCGGTCCATATACAACCCATGTGTCAAACGATGGGGGCAAGGGCCAAGTCACATTATTTTCATTGTCTATTCTTATTAGCCCGTTTTACTCTGAGATACACTACAGCCCCCAGCATGCCCTGCAACATAATGCACGGCTTGACCCCTTCCCCCAATAACAATCTATATTCCAGTGGCTACACGAAAAGATGCCTGGTGTCTAGTTCAAGCAAACAGCTATTTACAAAAAACAAAACAAAACAAAAAAAAAACAACCTATAACAATTTATTTTTACGGAGCCCCTAAGGGGTTAAAAAAATTAATGACATTGCATTCCATCGGAAACAAAATGCGTTCCCTCACTAAAAAACAAAGCAATGTCATTGGTCACCTCTGCTCCTACTTGCTTGCTGTCTGACAGGCATATATTTTGCGAGGGAACGCCAGAGAACAATGTCTCAAATTTCTCAAACACTAGAGGGCGCTCCCGAGTGAGTCCAAATGAATGGGCTCATAGGGAGCACAATCACAGTTTAGAAATGCTTAAACAGCCAATGAGCTGCTCCGCTTGCCAATCAGTCATCACTCTCTAGCAGTAATGCTTGCGTTCTGCTGCCCAAAACCCGGAGAAAAAGGGAAATATACAGGTAGCATTTCTTTGTTATTTTAGTGAAATACATCCTACTTTCTAAAATGAAAGAAACGTTCTGGGCAAATGATTAGAAACTATTTTAACCTTTGGTTTTTAGCTGTTGAGCTCGGTTTGCTCCCATTGATTGAGGACTCACTCGCGGGCGCCCTCTGCTGTTTAGTAGTCCTGTTTTGATATAACGGGGAGAATAGGAAGTGGCCAGGCTCCTCATAAACCAGCTCTGGGAATGCATTTTATTTGCGAGGGAACACAATGTCATTAACTTTTATTTTCTAACCACAGCCCCTTAGGGGTTCTGTAATTTAGAATTATTTATTGAATAATAGTTTTGAATGGCAAAATGTTAAGTAAAAACAAAATAAAACACAACTGGCCCACAGATTTGCTGTGGTTTAACATGGCCCTTTTAGTGGTTGAGTTTGACACCCCTGAAATACAACTAAAATGGCACAAAGGCAATTTTTATGTAGCATTATCCTTTTTTTGGCTGCATAGCTCATTAGTATGACCCGTTGTATCGCCAGTGTTTGTCTATGGAGCGAGTCTGTACAGTCTGTACAGTCCAACTATGAAAAATAAACTGCAAAAAAATTTGTCATGTCATCAAACATTAACACATGTATATGTGTCGTCCACCTATTCAGTCTACAGCAGTTTAGCTCCACCAGTTCACAATGAATCTATTTCAGCTTAGACTGCTTTTTAAATGATGCTCCATAAAGGGCAGCCAATCAGAACAGAGCTTATTTACATGTATCAGTCTTAAAGGCACAGTAACAAAAAACAGCCTGTTTCATTCTATGGGATGTAGATTGGATAATGGTTGTGTAAATAAGTATTAATCAGGGCTGCTTTTGGTACATAAAAGCTCACAAGTGTCAGAAGTTGACACCAGGGAAAAGTGGATATACAATTTTCTGTTTTTAGTTGCATTTCCTGTGCTGTAACAACCTTTTTGAAGTTTTAAAATGCATTTTTAAGTGTTTATGGACCACTTCACTTTCCATTTGTGTGAATATTATCAAATGATGCACAACTGTTCACTCTCACTCACATGTTTTTATTATTACACAAGTACCTCAAGTGATCTGTTTTAGGCTCTGCTGTGGATAGAGACTGTAATGCCCACTAATGCCAAGAAGAATGTGAATAGCTATGAATGTTGGAATACAAACTGGATTTCTCCCTTTCCCCTCACCACCACCTGTCAAAACGTTCTACCTGAGTGAATTAATTAAATGATAAGAATAATTGCATATTTTGGAGGTCATGAAGTTGGGAGCACTTCACTCATGCAATTCATGGTGATATCGAGGCTGCTCTAATTCACTTGTTAAAAAATCATTCAAGGCTGCCACTTCTTGTGATATGCTTTGTACGTCTGAAAGATTACTGTATATGTTAGTTACGGGTAAGTCAGTTTATTGTGTTGAAATACAAAATTTAAATTACAGGGAAGATGTTATAGAAATATTTTCTCCAATTTCAGAGCCTGCATAACTGACTCTCTGACACTGGACTAACAATGCAGTTTGAGTGATATAAAGGTTATTTGAGAAAATTGATCTTTAGATCTTAAATGTTCTTTTAAAATGTTTATTCACAAAAAACAACATTGCAGCAAAAAGCAGCTTATAGAGTTGTGTGTAAGTTAGAACACCCTGGTTAAATTACATCTATGTAGACACATTTCTTTTCAGGTAATAAAGTTAAAAATTGTATTTTTCTGCAAGTTTTAGTGCATAATGTCTATTTATTTGCTGGGGTTAACATTTTAGAAACAAAACATTAACTGTAAAATGTGTCATAATTTTTTGCACAGGCCACATTTTCCTCAATATGTTAAACCAATGTAAAATAATGTACAATTCAGATAACAAACAGTAATTGTGCATTAATATGTGCAGCAGTGTGTTATCTGTGGTTTCACATAGAAAATTAACAAAACAATATTTAACCAGGGGTGTTCAAACTTTTGCAGCCAACCATATAATCTCCATAGAAAACATCACCTATATATTGGGATGCTCTGGGGCAACTACACATGAGCCTATAGACCCGAAGCCAAATACCAAGCATTGGCTTGAGTGATGCCAACTCATAGCAAGAAGAGCATGGGTTTGATTACCCAGCTAGGCAACCAAGTTCCATTCTGTGTGCCAAATGTTCTTGTGCGTGTTCTCCCTCTGGGTGCTCCCATAGTGTCCACAGTCAGATGAATTGGAGTTACTAAGTTGCCCCTAGGTGTGAATATATCTCTGTGTCTGCCTTGTGATTGAATGGTGGTATGTCCAGGGTGTTTGCTGCCTTCTGTCCAATGAGTGCTGCGATAGGCTCCAGCGATCCAGGAGGAAAAGCAGCTTAGATAATGTGTGTGTGTGGCTAGACAGTTAAAAATCCTCCAGCACTGGACTGCGGAACAGTGGACTTACATTTTCTGGACTAATGAAGCGCCTTCCAATATCTTTGGGATGAGTTGGAGAGGTGTAGATGTAATCACCCAAAGGCAATCAGATCCTCACAGCAATTTTCCTACATTGCAGAGTGCAATTGGACCCTCACAGCAATTTTCCTGTATTGCTGGATGCAATTGAATCCTCACAGCAATTGTTCACAAACATATAGTTCCCAGAGGAGTTGAAGCTCAAAGGGGACAAACCCCCTATTGATAATCTTACATTGAGAAATGTTGGATGAACAAGTATCTATAAACCTTTGGGCATATAATGTATCCATAGCAACGAGTAGTACATGATCACCCTATTCCACGTAGTTGACTTTCTTGGCCAGCTTCTTTCAAAGTAATGCCAGGTCAAATGATCAGCTCTTGCAGCATCTGTAAGGAAGCTCAAACCTGAGCAGCAAAAAAAATAATGCTCATCATCACAGAAGGCAAATGTCAACTGCATCTCTGCTTTTCAGAGCATCATTATCACATGCAAAATTAACATCGTAGACACCCAGATGACACTTGGACCTTTTGTAATCACTCAAAGTTTAATGGATATCACTTTATAATGGATATAAAATCATTAGATATGCTTCTGCCTGATTGAGGGTAAATACTGTTTCACCTACCCGCACTTGACTGACACACACACCCGGTAAGACATCATTAGAGCTTCTTGTAACAAAACCTGCTCCATCAACCAGCATGCCACTGCAAATATTTGGATGTAGTAACTAGGAATAAGACTGTATCATCAAATTATTGGCCGCTGTGCACAAAGGCTTGATGGGCCCCTTTCTGACTACTTTTTTTTGGGTGGTCAGTGATTTTTTTTATCACTGCAGGTCATCACAAGGCCAATGCACCACCACAATGGCAGTGTATTAATCACGCTGTGGGCAAGTCGCCACTATAAACGTAGTCCTTTTTTTCCAATCAAGACAAAACAATAGCAAGATTACTAACAATTACATGACTAACAAACAACAGTGAAGAAGATAGAAATCAAAAGCACACAGCTCAAATGTTCAGAAAGATGGATAAAAGCAGCAAACTTAATACCCCAGGCTGTGTCGCATTCTAGGCAGGGTATAAGTTCTGCCCATTTCACTTAACAATATAAATGTTGCATAACAACACATCTGTGGCTTTTTTGTCAGTCTAGAGTGGTTTTTGCATTTTCTGATTTGCTCATTTTAAGAAAAAAAAGCAGTTTGTGTTTGTTGAGCCAGCTGCTTGGTCTTTCTGCACAGGTCGCTTCAGGAGATTGGGGAGGGGTGAAGACTTAAGAAAACAGGAGTTGTATGTTTTCCCTCCATTGACTTGAATAGGCATGTACCTTGACATAATGGCATCCCAAAGCCTGAAAATTGAGTGTGTGATTAAGAGTTGTCACTAACGTGACAATATGTCACTAACGAAACATATATTTTCTGCAATTAAACAATTTTAATTAAAAATATTAAGATTTTATGTGTGTACTCTTGTTCAAAGCTGTGTTTGCTAGTCATAAGCATAAATAAGGTACAGGGTGAATCAAAGCCAAAGGATTTTAGTCTAACGTCCAAGTCCAAAATAAGTTGTGAGCTCTGACTTTGAACTGGTTCAGTAGAATGATCCATATATGGTCTTTGGAGCAAATGGCTCGGCTCAGGTTTCACATCACTGTTGCAGTGGCCTGGAGAGATTTTGCATCTGTTAAATCGTGCCAGTAGGATGATTCCATGATTGGGGTGCCATGTATATCCCACTAGTATCACACTTACAAATATAAAAGACATTTTAAACATAGATGAAGTGCCTTTCACAACAGCCCATTATAATGTAAAAATTCTTTAGCTTTTTTTTCATTTATAATGTTGACGTTAATTAAGTCAATAAGTAACAATATTATGTTTGGTTGCTCTTTTCTTGAGTTCCTTGCGATCCCTTTGTTGCTGTGTCAATAGACACGTTTACGTGCAGCCTAATAATCCATAATAATCTGATTTATAGCTCAATCGGAATAGAACACGTCCATGTATACGCCGCAATCAAAGTAGTCTAGTCTGATTGAAGCCATTCAGAATGAAATTTCTATCTGATTGAACGAGGTGGGTAACCCTGACAATAATGCATTAAATAGAAGAGTAATAGCTGTGTCAATGCCTGTATCCGATTACATTCCCAATCGGAAAGTTTAGGTACATTCTGTGCATTTGTGTTTACATCATAGCGAAAATGTATCACGTTCAACACGGCAGGAGCAGAAACTGGTCTGCAGAGGAGACGAAGTTCATGCTCTGAACTTTAAAAAGACAGTAGTGGAACAGGCGTCCAGCTTATGTGTCTCTTCCTCTCCCACACTTTTTAATAAGTACATGTGAAGCGCATTTTCCTGTTTGAAAGTAATTAAAAACACAAGCACTGCTACTTGTCTCATTATGACTAGACTCACATGATGCTAACGTCCACATTAGGTGGTACTGGATCGGATTAGTTGTAGTATGCACGTAAACGTTGATTTTCATCAGATTAATAAGATCTTATCTTGTCTCTTTACATGAGTTATCCATAGTAGGTTAAGAAAAGCTTGCAGTGTTTTACCCTTATGAAATACTGTTGAAAGTGCAATACTCTTTCCCAAATTATGGACTGTAGTAAAATTATTCATTTAAATTCGTCAAATTCTTGAATTCCTAGAATGTCCTTAATGTCTTCACACCATTTGCATGAATGCTAATCAGTCACATAAGCTTCTTGTAAACTTTTGGAGGTGGGGTCAAAATTCACATTAGGAGTATACCTTTCAACAGTTATTCAATACGCAAAACAGTCGTAACATGAACACTTCAAATTACTAATAAAATTATTAGTATTAAGTATTAAGTATTATTAGTATTTGAACTGTTCGAATTATGACTGTTTGGTCGTAACATGAAATAATTTTATTTTAATTAATAATATTTAAGCAAACTGAACTATCAATCTTCTTGTCACCATAAATATTCACAGTTATAATGCAGCATCATAACAGGATTCTTCAGGAACTTGAAGAACGTGAAATGAATAATATTAATTTCTGAATGACATTGTTTATCAATCTCAGCAATTGAAACTGAATATCATTACATGCTGCAAGATCACTTACATACAATATTATCAAAACTGCCAGCAAGCTCTTTCAAGTTTATGGCTGAAAAAGAGATGCAAGAATACAGATGGAAAAGGTAATTGACCGAAATAAATCCTACATATTTGACTTATTAAACACTTCAAATACACATGCATATACGTAGCATGATATGCCCACTGATAAACATGGTTCTTCAAGGGATCTTTAGTAAAGGCTTAAAAGTTACTTGTGTGGTGAAATGGTTCCTCAGATTGAGTTGAGAACTGTGTATGATTATATGCAGAACCTTTTTGGTGCTATGTAGAGCCACTATCATCAATCTGAAGCCATTTCACCAAGCAAGAAACCATTTAAGCATGTTATGGTTCTACAAAGAACCAGTGCCTTTACTAAAGAACCCTTGAAGAACCATCTTTTTAAGCGTGTATCAGTGTGTTTATTGCTTAGCTGCTTGTATATTAAAGTCTATTATGATACTGAATTGGTTGCCAAGCAGCTGGCTGCTTCTCTGTGTGTTTCTGCATGATGAAGATGAAGGAGCTCTCTAAATCTCAGGTGCAACATTACTACACTCTCGAATGGAAAAAGAGCAGAGCTCTAGCCAAGACCTTAAGCATCTGTGACAGTAAGTAATATGCAAGTGGAAAATTCATTTAAACACAACTAATCAGTCACTTGAAAAGAGTTGGAAACAATCTCAAAGACGTAGGAACAGTTACACAGAGAACAATCAGCAGTGAACTGCACTGTCCTTACAAAAATGTATACTTAAAGTTCATTTTGAGTAAACATAGGTCAAATTCAAGAATACTTTAAGTACCAAGTATACATTATGTAGTAAGTATTCTAATATCAATGTACAAATAGTATTTGTAACATCTTGTGAAGTAAGTTTTAGGTGTTTGAGTAGAAATCTTTCAGTACACACTAGTTTACATTTAAGTTTTTTTTTGTGCAATGATACTGTGAACTGCACTATAAGTAGACTTGTAAGTACAAGCTATATACAGTACTTCTAGCCCACGTTTTAGTTTAGGAAAGTATATCACAAGTAAACTTTATATAAGTATGTATGTATGTATGTATGTAAGTATTCTTTAGTCATAACTGTAGCAAATTTGCCCTGTGATGGACTGGCAACCTGTCCAGGGTGTATCCTGCCTTTCGCCCAGTGACCGCTGGGATAGGCTCCAGCACCCCCCCTTGACCCAGGAGAAGCAGCTTAGACAATGTGTGTGTGTGTGTGTGTGGGTGTGTGTGGTAAACTTTGAGTACACAACTAATTTTATATTATATACTGTTTTTATACCGTGAACTAAGGATAGCATGTCTTCACATTTTTTAAAGGTGACAGTGATGTGATGAAAGTCGATTTAACGTCAACTAATCACTGACGACGCCATAAGTAAAACCAGAGGAGTAGAGAATGCTTTGCAACAAGTGACTTTAAATATCTGGGATGAAGCCAAAGTCCATAGGTAGGTAGGCGGTGATGTGCCCTTTTCAGCGAGTCCTAGCCTACAGGTAAACAGAGATACAGACCACAGAATCACCAGGCTCTTCAACTATTGTCTTCTCTGAGGCGACCATGTTGTGTTTGTCAAAATGACTGTTTGACATCATGCTTAAAGCATCATCACTGAGCAGCAAAGTCGACAAGTACAATTCCTACTGTGAACTATACTAAAAGTGAACTTAGATATACTGTTAGTTTAGTAGGTATGTACCTCTATCCTACTTTTTTAGTTTATGAAAGTACACTTTATTAAGCATATATATATATATATATATATATATATATATATATATATATATATATATATATATATATATATATATATATATATATATATATATATATATACACATACACCCCTGACATTTCTGCAAGTATTTTATTATATCTTTTTATGGGACAACACTATAGAAATGAAACTTGGATATAACTTAAAGTAGTCAGTGTACAGCTTGTATAGCAGTATAGATTTACTGTCCTCTGAAAATAACAGTACACAGCCAATAACGTCTAAATAGCTGGCAACACAAGTGATGTCCAAATTGTGCTCATAGTGTCAATATTCTGTGTGACCACCATTATTATCTAGCACTGCCTAAATCCTCTTGGGCATGGAATTCACCAGAGCTGCACAGGTTGCTACTGGAATCCTATTCCACTCCTCCATGATCGCAGAGTTGGTGGATGTTAGACATCCTGCACTCCTCCTCCTTCCACTTGAGGATGCCCCACAGGTGCTCAGTTAGATTTAGGTCTGGAGATGTACTTGGCCAGTCCATCACCTTTACCTTCAGGAAGGCAGGCAGTTGTCATGTTGGAGGTGTGTTTGAAATTCATGTTTCCCTTAATGAACTGCAGCTCTTCAGTGCCAGCAGCACTCATGCAGCTCCAGACCATGATGCTACCACCACCATGCTTGACTGTAAAGAGAGAGAGTTGTCTTGGTACTCCTCACCAGGGCCCCACCACACATGCTGAATACCATTTGAGCCAAACAAGTTTACCTTGGTCTCGTCAGACCACAGGACATGATCCCAGCAATCCATGTTCTTTGAATGCATGTCTTCAGCAAATTGTTTCCAGTGTCAGCTTCAGTAGAGGCTTCCTTCTGGGATGATGGCCATGCAGACTGAGTTGATGCATTGTGCAGCATATGGTCTGAGCATTGCCAGGCTGACCTCCCACTTCTTCAACCTCTGCAGTAATGTTGGCAGCATCTATTTTTTGAAGCCAACCTCTGGATATGATGCTGAACATGTGGACTCAATGACCCTGGCGAGACCTGTTCAGAGTGGAACCTGTCCAGGAAAACCACTGTATGACTTTGGCAACCGTGCTATAGTTCAGTAACAGGGTGTTTGCAAATTTCTTATAACCTAGGCCATCTTTGTGGAGAGCAACAGTTCTTTTTCTAATTCTATTTCAACAATTCTAATTCACATACTCTGAGTTCTTTGCCATGATGTGCCATGTTGAATATCCAGCAGCCAGTATGAGAGAATTTTACCTAGAACACCGAATTTAACAGCCCTGCTCCCCATTCACACCTGGAACCTTGTAACTCTAATGAGTCACATGACACCACGGAGGGACAATGACTGTGAGGTAGTACAGCTTGTGTTGCCAGCTATTTAGACATGAACGGCTGTATGTTGAGTTCTTTTCAGAGGAGAGTAAATCTGTACTGCTATACAAGCTGCACACTGACTACTTCAAGTTATATCCAAGTTTAATTTCTATAGTGTTTATATAATATTTATATAATATTAATATTTTAGTATTAATATTTTAGTATTGAATTACATAAACTTACATTTAACAGTCAAATTGCATGAAGCTTTTGTTCTGCGAGCATTTATCCCTTCTCCACACATTAAAAAGGACATACCCCCCACCATTGCCTATGATGCAATGTTTATCCTCATTTTGTGCATTTGCTAATTCTAGGCTAAGACACTCAACCCTTGTTGCTAATTAAAGCCATGGTCAGCAAAGAAACCTTATAAATTGAGATGGGTTAACACATTTTTAAATGGTTAAATAGCCCTTTTCTTTAGAATTAATGTTGAAAAAATGATAAAAAAGTAACATTTTAGAACATTTTACAACATTCATGTCAATCAATCATGTCCCAGTTAAGCACCAATAATGCTTCTTTAAGGAAACATTACATCACAACAACATAATATCTGTAGTACGGGGTGCTGATAGCTTGTGAAATCTATTGTTCATAATTGTGAAGATCATTCAATTTTTAAATAGAGTTATAACCTGCTGGTTTACAGCAATTATTTAGCATAGTCTGTAACATTGCTGTGCTGTATGCTTGAGATTGGGGTTCAAATCCCTGCTCGGGCAGTCGTACTAGTATTAACCAATGCTACATTTAGCTTTCTGTCTTTTTTGATGAAAGTGTTTACAATATGCTGTTAAACTCATATTCAACTTGCCCTTTCTTGGTCTCTAAATTCTCCTGCACTCAAAAAGTTACATAATCTAAAATAAATTTTAAGTGATACCACAGAAGAACCATTTTCAGTCTCCTAAAGAACCTTTTAATAAGTAGTTCGTTCAAATTTAATGGAAAGATTCTTTAAGGGAGACAGCCATGATTCTTCTTTGGTATTGCTCCAAAGCTTGTTTATTGCTTAAAGCTTGTTTCTGAGGATGGAGATAATGAAAAGATTAAGTGTTCTGGCTGGCTCCACCAGCATCTACAAACAAAGTCTATCAGCATGAACACTGACACTGAGACCCACCAGTAGCTTCAGCTCCGTTCTCTCCTGCATGTTTGCTTACAGAATGCCTTTAAGTGCTATGAGGATTAGCAGGTAAGATCTGAAGGGCGCATAGCCGCCTGTTCCAAACAAGAGTTCATGTTATTTAACAAGCCACTTTGAATCTCAGGGAGGGGCCCCCTGATAGGGTTTTAAAGATTACAGATTGATTCGGAGAATCTTCTGCAGTCCACGTCTGATGTCTGCTTTGGGGAACAGCAGAGAGAGGCAATGCGGAAAAGTGCAAAGGTCTCTCGCAAAAACAACAGGGGTGTAATCTAGATTTCCTGGCAACTATCTTGCTCAGAAAAACAGCCCCTTCTACAGTTTCAGCCCATCCCTTTGGGGGAAAGATACCAATTTGGGGTTTCACATACCAACTGTTTACAAGTTTCTACCTTCCATGTGGTACACAGCCAATTGCACAACCAATCAGACTGACTCTTCTCAGTTCCACAGTGAGACTGCAACTCCTGATGTCCTGGAACTCCTGACAGCAAGGTATTTTTAAGGCTCAGTTATAAGATCAAGCTTTCTTTTAGCATCCATTATCACCATCACGGGTTTGCTGACCTTTAAAGCAGATTAAATTGAGAATAATAAATGACTGATTTAATAACAGACTGCAATAAGCAAAAACCTGAAAATAGGCCCATTTTCTAACATTTGTTCCATTCACTCATAGAAACATTTGTGGGTTTTTTTGTGCTGATTGAAAGAGAATAATAAAAAAGCAAGGTCAGCCTCTTGCTTGTTTGTGAACACAATAGACTAATTTCAATATTTGTTTATTTGTGATGGAAGATATTTGGTTCATTGTAGGGAAAGTAAAATTAATATTAATAAATTTGACTTTATATGTGTGTTTTTATATTAGATGGGTAAGGAGGCTACCTCTTCCGGTAAGCTAATGAGCTAATGATGGTGCTAACTTTTATAAGGGTTGGTGAAGGTGAGAACTTGTTGTTTTGTACATACAATGCTGGAGTGTGTAATTGTAACAGTTGGAAGAATTGCTGGTGGGCCGGTAGCATTTTTGGGACAGTTGACAAAGTGTAAACTCATGCATATGTTTGTTAAAATGAGTTTTTCAAGATAATGAAGTTTGATTGATTTCCTGTGTTAGTGCTGTCACTGCAGTAAGGCCAATCCAGTCCTTACAGTCTCTGCCAAGCTCTGCCTACTTTTTCTAACCCTCACATCACTGCTTAGAAACCAATGTTATTAGCTATTCCCTTAAGTTTTCTCCCTTCAGTTTTCTTCTAATCATTAGCTAGCCAGCTTGGTTATCTTAGTGTACCATACAAATGATGCACAAGAGGTAGCAATGAAGAACATGAAAATTCTCAGATTTAAGAAATAAGTTCATTTGCACAAATGCAGTGCTGTGTGTGTAGCAGGGGGAAGATACTCCCCCACTTTGGCTTTTGTAAGTAAGGTATCAACATGTTCATTTGTTTCGGTTTCTAGCTTCTGGACCTGGCTAACTTTGGCTAAAACAGCTAGGCTAGCTAGCAAAAAAGCCATGCCAGATTTGGTCATGCAACACATCATCAACACAAAACAGTCATAATAAAACACTCATGTTTTACAGTAGCAAAGTTTAATGATAAATACATATTTGCAAATATGAGAAAAACAGACATAACAGAACAGTTCTGTTAAAACAATTCAAAGGAAGATAGCACTTTCAACAAAAGACCTTTGCAATGAAAAGAGTGAATGAGATTGAAATGAAAAACTGTATGGATCGCAAGGTCAATCTGTCTGTGGGTGAAAGAGTCATGACCCAGTTGATTCTTCTCTAAATGACATTGCTGTGAGATCTAAAGTGTTTGAGTTTGTGTGCATTTCAACACAAACACCTACCATTTCCATTTTCCCAGCAAGTATAAGTTATCCATTTTTCAGGACGTTTTAGATTAAATATAAAATGAAAAATAAGTAAAAAAAAATAGTTTCTATGAAGCTATTTAGGTGCTGGAGCCTATCCCAGTGGTCATTGGGCGGAAGGCAGGATACACCCTGGACAGGTCGCCAGTCCATCACAGGGCAGACAGACAGAGACAGTCACTCACACCCAGGGGCAATTTAGCACGTCCAGTTGATCTGACTGCATGTCTTTGGACTGTGGGAGGAAACCCACGCAGACACAGGCAGAACATGCAAACTCCACACAGAGAGGACCCCGGTCACCCAGCTGGGGAATCAAACCCAGACCCTCCTCGCTGTGAGGCGACAGTGCTACCCACTCCGCCGCCGTGCCACCCCATAAGAATCATCCACCACCCAAAAAATACCTGCTCTGTGATGGTCTGGTGGGGATTCTGACCATTGAAGAACAGAGTAAAAGGGGTCAACAACATATGCAGAGAAACTGATGGACTATAACCTGTAATTGTAGAACTACAAAGTTTACCATTATGGTAGGTGGAGCTGATAAAATGGACAATGAGTGTAGAAACAAGGAGGTTTTAATGTCATGGCTGATTGGTGTACTTGTTTAAAAAATGACAAAATTTGAACACTGGCCACTTTGAAGCAAACAAAAAAAGGTCATCTAAAGCATTTTTACTATAAACAAAGCAGAGGAATCATTTAGTCACTTGATCTTAAATCGATATGACTTCATGTCTAATAAGGAGGAGAGATTAATGACTGAAATTAACTAGTCAGAGCAAGAGAAGATGCTGATGAGATAGGAGTTACTTTTATGAAAATAATATGAAAAATGACATTAATCTTTATACAAAATGTTTTAATCACAAATATGAGCACTGTACAGTCTGATTTATAACTGTCAGCACCTCAGTTGAGAACTAGCTCAGTTTTATGTAACACTATTTATTGTTAGTCACCATATGAAAATGACTTTTAGCAAATACTCAGATTAAGAAGCGTAGCTTTCCTTAGAGGCAGCATAAGGCTGCATGGACTTTTACATAAGCCTAAAAGCTTTTCAGCTTCAGGGATTCGAGAAACAGCACCGTTCTCGAGATGATCAGGACAGCGGGTGTCAGGCATTATACATTTGTCAGGAACATCTTTCCTCCATTTCTATTATTTCAGATTCATTTACTCCCAATGCCATTCTCACTGCAGGTTTGTTCTGAGGAGTTTGTTTGACAGATGAAGAAGCATTTAGAGATTATTCTGATTGGCTGAGAGGCATATTAATTATACTTTTGGAAACAGTCAAGTGCTTTGTTTCTTTTTAGTGTTGATGTAACATGTTTTATGTATGTGCATGCAATTGACACACTGGAAGGATATACTATGTACCAGTTATACAGTGAGGTTTTATAACATAATATATAATATACCATTTATTAATCAGTCCATACAATCCATAGATGGACATTAAGCTATAAAAACAGCCCATTTTGAAGTCACTTCGTTTGTGATGATATATCCACCTATTTATCCTACATCAGTTTAGCTCCACCCATCTGCATGTTACAAAGCATATAAATCAGACAAAAATAAAGCCATTGCTGACTTTATTAATCGATCCTTCTCTCATATCAGCCAGTCTCAGTCCCAAATAGAAGTGTCAGCTTTAAAAGTGGTTAAAACTAAGAAAGCTCTTGGCCCTGATGGAATACCTCAGAGGGTGTTAAGAGACTTTGCTTGTGAATTTAACAATCCCTTATGTGATATTTTTAATACAGCTTTCAGAGAAGGGATTGTGTCTTCACAGTGGAAAGAAGCAAATGTTCCGATTCCTAAATCCCAACCCCACAACAGCAAATCCAACCAGTATCACCTCAGCTCAGTAAAATAGCTGAAGAATTGCACAGTTTGTAGGCAGACCTGGAAGATCAGCTACTCATGCCTTAGTCAGTATCCTTCACACCTTATATAAAGCCTCTAATATTCCATCAACTACTAGGATCTGACTGTTGCTATGAAACGACTGGTACAGTTAGGAGTCAGGCCTGCTTTAATGCCTTGGCTCTGTAGCTTTTGTGTCTGGTCGTCAGCAAAGAGTTTGGTATCAGAGTGGCTGCTCTGATTGGCAAGAACTTACTGGGGGAGTTATACAAGGTACAATACTGGGGCCTCTAATCTTCCTAGCCCTTGTAAATGACACTGCCATCGATTTTGAAAATGTGCATGATTTAAACCTTATGCATGTGTTTAGAAGTCCCAATGTAATCTCTCCTCAGATGGCCCTGGATAATCTAGACAAGTGGGTTCATAGTAGTCCAATGATGTTGAATCCAACCAAATACAACATCATGACGGTGACTTTTAAGAAGAACCCACCTCCCCCTACACTCCTTTACCTGTCTGGACTACAGCTACCAATTTTACAAAATTATCAAGGTACTTGGAGTTTTGATTCAGTCAGATTCACAACACGCACATGCTATTGTAAAGAAAGCATATACCAGACTTAATTTCTTGAGAAGACAAAGAAGAACCAGAGTGGCAATATCTGACCTAACTTTGGTTACATTTGTATTTGTACATTTGTATCACAAGGTTACATTTGCCCCATTTTAGAGTATGCCTGCCCATCCTGGCATGGAAACCTAACAGTATCTGTGGAACCGGATTGAGACTGTCCAGAAACGTGCATGCCAAATTATCATCAGCAGGGCTTATTCTACATATCAAGAAAAGCTTCAAGCTCTCACATTACCAACCCTTAAAGAGAAAAGAGGCATATTGTGTAGACCGTTTGCCTTTAGGCTCCTCTTTCAGAGAGTGGCTACCACCTTCAAGAGCCGAAGTCCAAAAAATCCAGAATCCAAAAATGAAAATTGTTAAATTCCAAAAGTCACCCATTCCTTTATTTACAAGAATATTAAATGAAGATTTATAGAATGGGTTGCATCTTTATGAGGCACACATTGTCTTATTTATTTATTTTCTTATTTTTTCTTTCTTTTGTAAATGTGTAAGTGAGCATTGTAAATACTCATTGACTTCTGTAAAACTGCAAAATGAGTGTGAATAAATTGAAATTCAAAAAAAGTTATAAAGACTGTAACAGGGCAGCCAGTAGAACTGAGTAAAATATATATCAGTCTTAAAGACACAGTAACAACACAGCCTGTTTAATTGTAATGAATAGGAAGAGGTTGGAAAACATGTAAACATGAATTATGTACATTGAACAACACAAATGTCTTATGTGGAAACCAATAAAATGCAAAAGAATGAGAAAAGGCTCCTGTAAGGTCACAAATAGGATTGGTGAGACATTTAGACTCATCTTCTTAAAATAATTTGATAAAAACTCTAAAAGATGGAGAAGCTGAGTCTTTGAACCTGAAGTTTCACAAAGTAGGTCCATTATAAGTGCTGAGGAAGCATCCTTTAGACTCGCACTTTCCTCATATTTTCCCAAAGAGATTCCATATCCTCTACGTGAGTCCTCTTGTGTGCAGAATATCAAAGCCTTGCAGTTTTCAACCCGGCACTCACGTCTCACTACGACTGACACACTCAGGGTATGTCCTAGTCTTGCTGAAGCAGAGCTGACACTGTACAGCATGTGTTAAACCTTTCCTACATGAGACCTGATCCTGCAGTTTTACACATAGACCTAACTAACCAAGACACTAAGCACAGGGCTTTTAATCTACAAAGTTTTTTTTTACAGTTGTAATAATTGTTTATCTTTACATGATAAGGCAATTTCAATGATGCAATGTGGAGACCACATTCACAGTCTCCTCACTGATCGCCAGTCAGCTGCTTCAGCCCATTAATTACCAGGGCCAACTTCGTTAGCAAAAAACACCTGTCTTCCAGCATCTGACACTACCTTTTGAAGTCTTGCCATTTCCTCAGTGACTGTTCCTCATGTATCTTGTGAAGCGGTGACATTTCTCCCGTGTCTATGAATGAGCTTTGTTATCCCATTTTATTGCTGTCATATTCAAACCTGGAGACCTGGCAGACCACCAAAGCAGTACTTACAGCTTTCATCTTTGAGAGAGGAGAAAATCAGGCTCCACTCTTGCTTCAGATCTGAAAAAAACCCACAGATGGTTTTGCCCATCCTTCCACTGTGAGAAGACAATTCAACACTATGAGCCTGAAAGGATGTGCAGCTGACAGTAAGCTGTGACCTGTGACAGAGAAATGGAAATTTGCAAATCAAACAAAGAAGCTGTTGGAACTCAAAGAAAAATGGACTGACCACCACGGAAGCAGAAAATCATTGAATGTGTTGCTAAGATTGTGAGAAGCAGAAAATGAGACCAACTTCTAAGACTGAACTGATTTTTTTTCAAAAAATATTCCTGCAGATTTCTTTGAAAAACTGAGAGCAAGTGCCAGCAGACTTAATACTGAAAAACTGATATAATATCTAGTTCTTTGTCATTTATTGAGAAATGTATATTTTCTCCTTTTTTCTCAGATGTTGCAAAATGAATAACTCATACTTAATGGATGTTTTGACTGAGAATTAAATAAATAAGGAATGGAAGGTGACTTTAGCAAAGCACTGTAAAAAAGGATGTTGATTTCCACTTCCACACTTTCATTCCATTTGTCTATCCTGAACTAATAAGCTTATACGAGTAATGAAGAGATTATGTGTTATAGCATTTGGCAGCCTCAGTGGGAGCTATTTCTGTTCCCTGAAATCCACAGGAGTTCTGATGTAGGCATAAAGAATCTCCACCCCCACAGGGGCACATGAAAGTTGTCCCGTCTGTGAAGAAGCTGTTTCCATCATGGAAGATGGAAATAAAACTGACTGAAAATAAAAGAGTGGAGAGTGATTAGCAGTCCTGCACCCTGGGATCTTCATCTTGGGATATCTGTCACATTAAAACTGGGTGTGAGTTATCTACTGACCAGGGATCTTTAGCTTTCCCTATTTCCTATTATTTTCCATATTCTTAGGCCTTATTGACAGTACATCAGTACAGTACATTGATCAGTACACTCTCAGAAACAACAGTAGTCATAATGTTATGCCTGACCGGTGTATATACAGGGTGAGTCAAAAGTCACAGGACACAGTTTTATTTTATTTTATTTTTTATGCTGTCACAAGCCTCCACGGTGCGGTGCTGAAGGTGGTGTTTGTTGCGGATTTTCTCAGCATACACAGTTTGTTTGAGAAGGCAGAACGTACAACACTCTGAAGGAGCCGAACGTACAGCACTCTGAAGGGGCCGAACGTACAGCACTCTGAAGGAGCCGAACGTACAACACTCTGAAGGGGCCGAACGTACAGCACTCTGAAGGAGCCGAACGTACAACACTCTGAAGGGGCCGAACGTACAGCACTCTGAAGGAGCCGAACGTACAACACTCTGAAGGGGCCGAACGTACAGCACTCTGAAGGAGCCGAACGTACAACACTCTGAAGGAGCCGAACGTACAACACTCTGAAGGGGCCGAACGTACAGCACTCTGAAGGGGCCGAACGTACAGCACTCTGAAGGAGCCGAACGTACAGCACTCTGAAGGGGCCGAACGTACAGCACTCTGAAGGAGCCGAACGTACAGCACTCTGAAGGGGCCGAACGTACAGCACTCTGAAGGGGCCGAACGTACAGCACTCTGAAGGAGCCGAACGTACAGCACTCTGAAGGGGCCGAACGTACAGCACTCTGAAGGAGCCGAACGTACAACACTCTGAAGGAGCCGAACGTACAACACTCTGAAGGGGCCGAACGTACAGCACTCTGAAGGAGCCGAACGTACAGCACTCTGAAGGGGCCGAACGTACAGCACTCTGAAGGGGCCGAACGTACAGCACTCTGAAGGAGCCGAACGTACAACACTCTGAAGGAGCCGAACGTACAACACTCTGAAGGAGCCGAACGTACAACACTCTGAAGGGGCCGAACGTACAGCACTCTGAAGGGGCCGAACGTACAGCACTCTGAAGGGGCCGAACGTACAACACTCTGAAGGAGCCGAACGTACAACACTCTGAAGGGGCCGAACGTACAACACTCTGAAGGAGCCGAACGTACAACACTCTGAAGGAGCCGAACGTACAGCACTCTGAAGGGGCTGAACGTACAGAACTCTGAAGGGGCTGAATGTACAACACTCTGAAGGGGCTGAATGTACAACACTCTGAAGGGGCTGAAAGTACAGAACTCTGAAGGGGCTGAATGTACAACACTCTGAAGGGGCTGAATGTACAACACTCTGAAGGGGCTGAATGTACAGAACTCTGAAGGGGCCGAACGTACAGCACTCTGAAGGGGCCGAACGTACAGCACTCTGAAGGGGCTGAACGTACAGAACTCTGAAGGGGCTGAATGTACAACACTCTGAAGGGGCTGAATGTACAACACTCTGAAGGGGCTGAATGTACAACACTCTGAAGGGGCTGAAAGTACAGAACTCTGAAGGGGCTGAATGTACAACACTCTGAAGGGGCTGAATGTACAGAACTCTGAAGGCCGAACGTACAACACTCTGAAGGGGCCGAACGTACAGCACTCTGAAGGGGCCGAACGTACAGCACTCTGAAGGGGCTGAATGTACAACAATCTGAAGGGGCTGAATGTACAGCACTCTGAAGGGCCGGAGTGAAAAGCTTTTTTCTCCAACACAGCTAGGAGCTGTCTGTGTCATCTGTATCACAGCCAAACAGCCAAAGCAACTTGAAACAGTTGGCTAGTATGTAGTTTGGATAACAAGTATGCTACTTAGCAGAATACACACATAATCTAAGCCGCTTATCCTTCTGGGTCGTGGTGGGATGCTGGAGCCTATTCCAGCTGTCATTGGGCGGAAGGCAGGATACACCCTGGACAGGTCGCCAGTCCATCTCAGGGCAGACAGACATACACATTCACTCACACATTCACACCTAGGGGCAATTTAACATGTCCACTTGACCTGACTGCATGTCTTTGGACTGTGGGAGGAAACCGGAGTACCTGGAGGAAACCCACTCAGACATGGTTAGAACATGCAAACTCTACACAGAAAGGACTCCTTTCTGTGAGGCGACAGTGCTACCCACTGCCACCATGCCGCCCTACTTAGCAGAATAGCTCATTTAAATTAAATGATCAACTAATCTAGCTGAAATATTAGCATGTTGCATGTTACATTTCTTCAAAAGTTACTTGAACCTCAACTGGATTAGCTATTATGGTAAATAGCATTCCAACTACACTACACACCCACCAATGCCTCTATCCTACATCATCACTATAGTGGAAAGAAAATGACAGAGATGAATTGTCAGATAATGAGGACAACCAGCTAAAAGATAGAAAGGTAGCTACTTGGATATCTAGATGTTTAACCTCAGATTGTCTTTTCTTTGACTGGAAGGGTAAAAAACTAGTGGCATCCAGTTTGTGCTGCATGTCAAAAGTAACACTAATGTTAGCTCTAGTTTGATTCCCAGTGTGTGATATATATATATATATATATATATATATATATATATATATATATATATATATATATATACACATATATATATATATAGGGAAATGCATGCTGGGTGTTGTAGTGAGAGTCCATTGACTCAAAACATGAAAACAATATAATGTAATGCTGAGCTGCATAATACTACAATGACATTACCAGTGAAATATCAATGTTAGTGTTAGGCCAAAATGCCGTTTTAACATACCCTACATTGAACAGTTCTTTAGGGAACCAAAAGGGGCTCTTTTATGGCATCACTCCAAAGACCCCCTTTTTAAACTTTTAGTTTTAAGCATGATAATGATTTGTCTTGCATGTTTTTGGACGCAGTAGACTGACATATATTTCGGTGGGATACTTAAACAGAGATGCATGAAGGAATGGACATGTAGTAACAAATCCTGTGTTTGTTTTGAGTGCAGTCCATAAGTAATTAGACACTGACATGACTTACACTGTTTTGGCTCTGTACTCAAACACACTGAAATTGAAAAGAAACAATGCTTATGAAGTTAAAGTCTAGTCTATCAGCTTAAATTTGAAGGTATATATGTTTATATTTTATTAACAGTGTAGGAATCACAGGCCTTTTTATGCACTGTTATCACATGTTACACATGCCTATGTAGCATTTTCTTGGCCAGATGTATGTTTTTGCATCATCAGTTCATGCTCAAGCGAGCTAACAAAAGGGCTAGAGTTCAAAGAAGCAAAGATGTGTCAGAGATAGCAACGCAGGCTGTCATGAGGCTGAATAAATCACAATATATCAATCAGAGACATGCAAAAATTTAGGTGTGTCAATTCACTGTTTAGTATGTTGAAGAAGAAAAAAAAATCAGCCTTTTTGTTCATTTTCTGCATCATTCAAACACAGCAGCATGGCCAAGAACCACTTACATAGAAACACGTAGAAAAGGCAATGGTGAAAAACCCATGAGTACAGCTTGTCTTGCTCTAAAAGGCTTGTTTTTCACTATAGTGTGCAGTACAGGCAGCTATTGCAGATGCAAATTTAGCTGGAAAAGCAAAATGTAAGGATGGTCAAAAAACCTTGATAGTTGTAGCCAACTTTGCATGCAGAAGACATCAGATGCTCCATTACTGTGTGTGCGGCGTGTTAAAGAGTTCTGGACAACATTTTTTGAAAGGTGAGTTGGGAGAAAAAGTAATTGCTCATGTTCCAAACTAGACTAGTTCATCTGCCAAATGTGTTGGCAAGGGAACCTACAGCTCCCAATGAAACTGTCACTTATCTTTCCTGATAATGCAACTGCCAACAGCAGCTGGATGAATTGCACTGAAGCATCTTAACTGTATGGATCCAGTTCACCAATGAAGCTTCACTGATAGCAGCAAGGCAGTTACCTCAGGCATGCTGTTAAAGTATCTGTGGGCTTTTAATGGTCAAAAGGTGGAGAGTTCTTGACTGCCCAAGGCAATCAACTGAACTGAACCCCACTAGATAGGCATTTCTCTTACTGAAGATGAGACACAGTTCCTGACAAAACAAGGAGGCACTTAAAGTAGATATATTACGGCATTGGTGCAAACTCAGGAGTTGACGGAGGCGACATGTTCTCCCCTGCTTTTTGAAATTACACTATATCATTTTTGTGGGGTAGCAAGATGGCTGTCAAAAAAGGTACACAGCTCATTTTATAATAATATTTGCTAATAAATCTACACCACAAGGCATCACCAGAAGCAGGGCATCATCAGAAAAGACAATTTTTTGGGTTACAAACTTCAATTAGTGACTGTGAAGAATTTTCTAACACATTTTTAGCTCAACAGTTTTATTTGTCAGTGGTGGTGGTGCTTTACATCACTTTATGCTTGGCATTTCGCTCGATAATGTAAGGCCTGCATGCAGCTGCTCTGCAATGGAAACCCATTCAATGAAGTTCCCAGAGCACAGTTGTGCTGATTTTATTGGCAAAGGCGGTTTGGAAGGTTTGGAACAGTTATAGAGCGAGCAGAGCTTTGGTGACATTTATGCACCACCCCTGTGCCTCAGCATTTGGTGGCCCACACACACACATACATAATATATATATATATATATATATATATATATATATATATATATATATATATATATATATATATATATATATATATATATATATATATATATATACATACATGTTTTTCAGTTTTGGACACAATTTGAAAATACATGTTAAACTTTACATTGTGTGTATATTTTATGAAGAATGGACAGAAATGGCCAACAATGACTTGGAAAAAAATGTCTGATTCCATTGACTTACATTAAAAGTAAAGTAGGTTTTTTCCTTCTCCTTTAAAGTTATTATTTTGGAGATACAAGGTTTTCTTCTGACACTGTGATATATATGTATATTTTCTTCAAAGCTGGCATTCTGCACTTCAAACTTTATGATTTCTAATCCAACGTATTGGACGATGGCGAAACAACAAAAATTGTATCGCTGTCCAAATACATATGAACACCCTATTTCATCATATTTAGCCTCTGTCTCCTTCCACTATGGCAAGATTACTGATCATAACACCACCCTCTTCAACTCAGCATAGTTTTTGATGCAAGGCCACGGATCCTGTCCATTCTCATTTGGAGTCCATGCAGGCAAACTGGATGCACTTGACTCTGAAGACATCCTTTAGGGAGACTGTGGGTTTGAATCATGATGCTCTGTCTCTAGTTCTGAATCTGGCCAACTGACGTCAATAGCTTTTGATTTACCCATCCCTCCCCTACATGGAGTTCTCGAAAATGACCCCAAAAATCTAGAACCTCTTCGGTCACTCGTGCGGGTTAAGGTTTAAGTACTGTGAAAATAGACACAAGTCTGTGAGTCGTAATGCGTTCTACTCATCCCACCAGGAACATTTAGTTCCAGCTTGGCTGGAGTCTAACCATGAGTTTGCATATAGCAAACATAGAAATAGAAGAGAAGAAAGAAAGGCTTACTTACCAGAAAATAAATGTCACTCAGTGGATCACTGGGAATTCTCAGAAAAGTGCTTAGAAAACATTGTAGCTCAATTGACTGGCCATAACTAATGTAAAGCATGTACTCACATAGATCAAATAAAGGAGGACTGTGTGCTCACAGGTCTTGTTTTGTGCAGCTTTATGGCAAGAAACTTTTCCTTCAGCTAGATTAGCAGTTTTACATGCAGTTCCCTGTGTTCTGTGTATAAATAGCTTCTAACAGGATCACAGAGAGAATTTAAGTGCCTCTCACATTGTATTATTTGCGTCATGCTTTCTCTCCAGCCTCTCTGCTCTGCTTCATTTGGTGCAACAAGTGACCAGCTCCATACCACACTCTCCTCAAGGGGGATCAAGCCGTTGTCATGGAAATACCTTATGCTATTTTCTCTCATGTTTAGAGGTCCCTGGGGTTTGGACTTTACTCAAGTAAAACCTGCTGATTTATATGGATTATTATGTGTACTGATGAAAACGAGATGACCTTGTTGTGCAGACTAAGCATAGACAGACTTGCTTCTCATTTTTGTCGCTTTTTTTTGTTTGTTTTTTCATCTTGCTGACTATGTTTTACTGGAGCCATTTGCTGTTGGTCTGTGGGCTGTCATGTTTGGACTGTGTTCATGATCTTGTGGGTGTAATTCATGAGATGCTTATGGCTGAATGTCGTGTCTAATGTTTGTGACTTAACTGCGGTCTCATTTTTAATGAAACCTCCCATACTGTGATTTAATTTGAACTCATAGTGCACTCATCAGAATTATCATAAACAACAATTACAAATGAGAGACATTTACCTGACAGGCATTAATATCTGCATACTTCAACATCAAAACACATTAATCCTTTAAACCATCGGAAAATTACATGCAGGAGACATCCTAAATCCATGTGTTGGCTAAATTTTGTGGACATCTAGTGCCCCCACCTGTCAGAACTGAGTCATTGAGGTCTTGATCGTAAGGCTTTGAAAGTAAGGGTGAGCTGCATAGGTAGTGAAGAAATGTGGGGCCTTTAGTTGGCCGCCAGGATCCCATCCACCCAGGCGCGAAGCTCAGTGACACGGGCGTACACAGCAGGGACGGTGGTGGAACAGGTACTGCTGCCCCAGGACACGATGCCCACCAGTGTCCACACATTGCCTTTCTGGCACACCAGAGGACCACCAGAGTCACCCTGCAAAAACAGAACCAGAAACAGATAATGTGCAAATATGAGTGAAGATCTGAATCAGCGTCTGAGTTGCTTTTATTGGCCAAGTATTGTGGTTTATAAAGTGTTTGGACACACCCTGAATTGGCAGTTTCACTTGTAAACTCAATTTATCAAGTACACATATCAAAGGTATTACACAAAGAAGGGTTTTTTGCAAAATCAGCAAATTTCTGTTTCTTTTTAAATATCGCTGATGTTGGACGAAAGCCTTGTATCTCTATTTTTGTCATTTTCAGTTTTTGACATAATTTGAAAGTACATTGTGCGTAATTCTCATGATGACTGGACTAAAATAAATGAGCCAAAATGACTTGGGAAAAATTTCTGGTTCTATTGACTTACGCTATAAGTAAATTATGTTTTTTCCTTCTCTTGTAAAGTTACCATTTTGGAGATACAAGGTTTTGACAACAGCGATATGACTGTTAATACTGAGTCTTCAAAGTGAAGAGATGATCACACAAGACATCACACATGCAATCTAGCATCCATATGAGCTGTGTTTGTGTGAATGGGAGCTGGATTCTACACAGGAGGGGGGATTCAACACGCCTCTTGTTCAACATGACTGCCTGTGGTGTTCAGCTACACAGTGAAGTTCTGTCCATTTTTACAGCTCAGAGTAAGTAATACTGTGTGCTAAACAAACTGGTACATCTGTTCCACCTTAATGAAAATCTGGATGTGATTTGAACAGGTTAACATAAGCTTCGGGCATGTATTTAACAAAAAGATTTGGGTGACTATTGACTTCTAGTGTTTGTTAGCACTGTTAGCCTCAAAGCTACTTTTAAGCTAAAGAAGCAAAACATTCTTGGAAAGTCTTGGAATTATTGTTCCACATCTGGGGTAAGTGGAAAAACTTTTACAATTGAATTAATCTCCAAATTATTCCTGTAGAACCTTAACCTTATTTGAAAGTTCTGTATGCTTAAAGGTTCTTCACAATCAAATCTTTGTTTCAAACATCGTTCTTTGGGGAGAACCAAAAGTGGTCCTTCAAGTCTGCTCAAACAACCTTTTTTAAAAAAATGTGTACCTATATAGTAATTGTAGATATAGGTCTTCAATAACTGACTTCAGCCCATCAGCCATCCTCTAGGCCATCCATCAGTGGAAGTGAGCCTCCATAGGAGTATCGCTGACCAGATGTTATTTGGGTGTTGGGCCATTCTCAACATAGTAGTGACATGGTATGTTACGCTGGTATGCGGTTGTATGCAGTTTGAGTGTAGGTTCAATACAAAGTAGGTGTATGTTATGAAGTGCCAACTTACACACCTCTTCTAAAGAACTGAACTATTTAAAGCACACCAATTGGCAAGAGCTGCAGCCAGGTAGAGGTGCAGAGAACGTTTATACATCACAAAGGTAAAAACTCACATCCCACCCAGCTTAAAGAAGGAAAAAAAATCCTCAGTCTCATGAATATATGTATGTTTGCAGCCACAGATGTAGTGTATGAAGTATAAGCCACTAAAACATCTTAAACTCAAGCTAAACAGTTCAGCAGGCTGCTAATGGACTAACAGATGAATCCAGTAATATTGAGTTAGGTTAGGCTTTAAGTTGAAATACTTACTATGAATGCTTCAATGTACTACATCTACTGTGAATTCCTATGAATGCTTCAGTGTATTATGTACTATAATTAATTCATAGTAGATATACTCTCAAGCATTCAAAGTAATTCATAATTGGTATACACTGAAGGATTCATATGCTTCAGTTTATATCTACAGTATATAAAGCAAAACAGATTACCTGAATGTCTGTTATGAGCCTCAGTTGTCTGAAGTCTCTCTTTTTTTAACTATAATATCAAGCAACTTTTTTAAAATTTCACAACATGCCTAGAATAAAGCAACTGTTACAACTATTTGAATATTTGAAAAGGGATGCCTGTAAAACTTGTGTGCTGCATTGCTCTGCAGGGTAAACACTGCATGTATGTATGATTGGCCAAGCAAAATTACACTGCCACACTGCATGTCATGCAGAGGTAATATGTGTGAAACAGCCCTCCTGTTGGAAGAGCTGAATATTTTTGCATACATACATGCATATACATATACATATATGTATACAAGGTCTAAATTGAATATATGGAGCTGCGTAGATCTGCTTTTGTCCATCCCTGTATTTTATCAGTAGCAGCATTGATGAAAGTGCAAAGAGAGAGAGAGAGAGAGAGAGAGAGAGAGAGAGAGAGAGAGAGAGAGAGAGAGAGAGAGAGAGAGAAAGGTAAAAGGCGAAGTCAGTTTCGGGTTTCTCACCATGCAAGAAGAAGCACCAGCAGCGCCAGCACAGATCATGACATCGGAGATGTTGCTTCCCCAGTAGTTCTTGCAGTCCTCGTTAGACAGCAGAGGCAGTGCGACCTGCTGCAGCTTATCAGGAGTGAGGAGAGCTGAAGAATGAGAAAGAGACAGTAAAAGAAACACTCTTTTCCCATACTGTGCCCAACACTAAAAGGCTAGAACAGCACTATTTAAAGCAATGATTCAGCATGAAAAATAAAATTTACACATTACCGTTGCTGCAAAAGTAACGTTTTAGTCAGGACATATTGGGTGTCTGAAGCTTCCTATGATGGTTTTGTACTGAAGTTATGAGGATAATATAGCTAACATGTGAAAAGTGGGGACATGGCCATTTAGATACAATTGCTGACCTCCCAGTGGCTCCCCTGGACCCTGGCATGTGCATAATACGTTGCATAATATGCTTCTGTCGGATATATTACATTACATATTATGGCTATGAATGTCCAATAGAGCCGCATACATATGTATTTGTGCATCCCTGTATTCTAGCAGTAGCAGTATTAATGAAAAACCATAATATATGTAGTCTGATATTAAGCATAGATATAGCAAATAATTCAACAACAACTGTGTGGTAATGACGACAGGATCCACAACCCAACTCAGCTGCATAGAGTGTGAATTGCGCTCCAAGGAATCTAAAAATTCCATTTTGGAAAAACTTCAGAGCAGAACCTAAAGGTCAGCAGATGACAAAATTGTCAAAACTCAGGACAAAGTTTTATGCAAGCTATATAAGCTGCAGTTCACCTATCTTTACAGTACTAGCAAGCTGAGGGCACGTCTTGAAAATATGCATCTGAACTTGATGGTTTTGGTGTGCCACCCCAAGGTCTTGAGTGGCTCCATCTGGCCACATCTATGACAAATTTCTGGGGGTGCCCCTGGAAATGTGTATGTTCACACAATGTGTGGAAGAAGATTTTGCAACATTGGTTGTGCTTCAGACCCCACTGAGAAGATGAATCTGATGACTGAAAGATCATTCAAAGAGAACTTGGTCAAAACCTGGTAAAAGACGTGTCTTCCAAGAATGTGAGTGAATAATCTACTTTAGTCATCATAGCTTTATCGGTATAATGTTATATTGCACCCCGCGACCCTGACGGAGAAGCAGCTTGCAAAATGGATGGATGGATGGATGTTATATTGCACTTGAGATCTAAACACCGAACCAGACCTTCCTTTTGAGCCTGTGCATGTGATGTTAATACATAATGACGTATGACGGTTTTAAAAAACTCCGCGACCTGTCCAGGGTGTATCCTCCCTCCACCCAATGACCACTGGGATAGGCTCCAGCACCACCCCGCAACCCTGAGGGAGAAGCAGCTTAGAAAATGGATGGATGGATGGATGGATGTCTGACTTTTAAATTACTATATCATGCTTTTACAGGGTGACTCACAGCAGTGCACCCACAGCAAATTTTACTGTTAACTTTTTTTTTTCATTTTAACAATAAATCTTATTTACATACACAGTGCAGCTTTAACAGCTTGATGCAGTTTGTGGCAAGTGTGTGATATTTGAGAAATGCAGTTTAGACAATGTTAATTTGGGTGGTATAAGCTTTCATTACATGTTTGCTCCATTAGCCCTGTAGCTCCAGTGCTTAATTGACTATATTTGGAGTAAAGGGAAAATTACATGAATATGATTTTTCACTGAATTCATGCTTTGACTCCTAAACTCACCATTATAACGTGTCACGCCCCATCCAGTAGTCACACATTTCAGGCCGGGAGCAAACACATCGTTGGTTTCAGCCAAACAAACAGGGGAAACACTGGACTCAATGGAGGCAGGGGAGGCCAGCTTGATCAGGGCAATGTCATTGTTGATGGTTTTGGAGTTCCATTCAGGATGGGTGAACACCTGGTAGGGGGATTTGATCAAATTAATCAATTTCAATTTGTCTCTCATCTTCAAATACATAATATATATTGCAATGTATGTTATATGACAGCGAGTTTCCTTCCGTTATTTTTTTAAATGATTCCATAATTCTTTAAGTGAATGAAGTTAATTGATTTCCAGCCCCACCAACTCCTTTTGGAACTGTAGATTCTTGAAAGCCTTACCATGCTCACTTTCAGAGTCTGGATTTTCTCTCCGCTCTTGGCTTTGTTATGCTCTCCAAGGATCACGCGATGGCTAGTTCTGCAATCATGCCATGTGGTTAAGGTTAACTATGTTTGGATTTTGATGCATTGTTCTCAGCCCACTGTTTTCTGTATAATACATATGTATAACATGTACCTGACGCCGCAATGAGCGGCAGTCACGACCCAGTTTTCATTGATCAGGGAGCCACCGCAGAAGTGCCAGCCAAATATGTCCTGTAATTAGCATGAAAAATGAACTATTAGTTGGCAGGAACTGCTGCACACAGAAATGACCTCTACTAGCAAACAGTGGTGGGCAAAGTACACCAATCATGTACTTGAGTTAAAGTAGATATACCCAAGGTAAAATATTACTCCAGTTAATGTGGAAGTTCCTCCCTTTAGACCTCCACTTGAGTAAAAGTATTGGCCTTCAAATGTACTTGAGTATTGAAAGTAAAAGGACTAATAGAGTAATTATGGCTCTAATGTCCTTTTACCATTTTTGTAACAAGACTCTTCTTTTATCAACTCATTTTAGGTGAAAATACTCCAGCTGCTCTTGGTAAATCAATCTTTTAATAGAATGTCTTTAATTAGTTTAATTAAAGTTAAAAAAAAAAACTTTAATAAAAACTTGCTTTAAACAGGTTCACAAATGAGTTTCCTTTACGATATTGCATCTGTAGCTCTCTATTCATAAACATAAACTAGCGAAAATAAATTTACTATAAAATGAAATAGTGTTTTCAGAAAAAAGACACATCAGTCACGACTGCACATGTGTACATATTTCTATATTGTGGTCTATTTACACAGTTAGGTTAGTTCCATCGTTTATGTTGAATAGAGTAAAAGTAAAATTCACCCAGAATAGAAATACTTAAGTACAAATACCTGAAAAAAACTACTTAAGTATAGTGATGAATTACATTTACTTCATTACTGTCCAGCACTACTAGCAAAAGCATAGATCAGCAGGTCAGCATCACCAGCAAAACCAGCATATGTTAAGTTTTGGCCAGCACCAGATTAAGACCAGTATGGAATGCATGCTGGTCTGTGCTGTTTTTTCAGCAGGGACTGTGTCAGCTATGCTGTGTGATAACCACAGCTTAAGGCAGGTAGTGTCCATTATGTTCACTTAAGTAATTGTTTAATTGAAGTAATGCTTTTACCCGATGAAAATTTGAAGAAAACGATGAGTTTGAGTGCAAAAGTGAGTTATGATGATGTCAGAATTAAATTAGTGTAAGTGTATCAGCAGATCATTGCTTAAAATAATCATTAATATCAGAGAGATGTTTAGATTTCATTAATATCTCAGGCCCTTATTTGATGACGTTTATTGTGCCGAGGCCTCGTACCTGTAGAGAGACCTGCCAGGGCCATGAGTGGGGCACTGCCTCCTCACCGTTAACAATACGAGCATAGCCTGTCACCACAGGGGGGACATCAGGGATGCCGCAGCCTAGATGGACAGATAAATAGATAGACAGACAGACAGACAGATATTCTATTAATGTTTCCAAAAGGAAATTTTTTAATTCCCAGAATGTTCTTCTTAAAGGTAGGACAATATTTTCTAAAACCATCATCATGTAAGATGATCTGTTGGTCTGACAAAATCTGCGCAACATCCACTGAATACACACACATACTTTCTAAGCCCCTTACCCTTCTGGGTCGCTGGGGTGCTGGACCCTATCCTAGCAGTCATTGGGCGGAAGGCTGGAAACACCCTGGACGGGTTGCCAGTCCATCACAGGGCAGACAGACACAAGTATACATTCGCACACACACACACACACACACACACACACACACACACACACACACACACACGCACACACACACCTACACACACACACATACTCTCACACCTGGGGCAATTTTAGGTTAGCCGAAGCTGTGGGACCGTTTCCTGTTAGCTGGGCAGTGTGGCACTTGCTTAAAACAGCCACATAGCAACAGCTCCTGTGAGTAAAGCTGACAGCAGCTACATGGCTAGGCTAACTAGCAGCACATTGTAGCACTGCCATCGGCCATCAGAACCTGGGAAAAGTGACAGAGAAATGTCAACTTGAAGACATTGTACAGATAATGTACAGATAATCATCTTACTGGATCACTGGTTGTGCTGTTGGGTGGACAATTCTAAGCTAAATGAGTCACTTTAGCCAAAGTTCATGTCACTATAGTAGTAATACCAGCTTGACAGGGTTTTGTTTAATGAAAACAGCTTTGTGTTACAGACGTACTCAGATTCATTACTGAATTAATTGTGACATGTTATTTATGCAAAATCTAAACGCTGTAATGCAAACATGAGTTAATTAAACAATACATGAGGAACAGGGGCTTGTGATCTTGTATTTATTTATTAATTTATATAACTTACAATGATTCCTCATCAGCATCTGCAACAGATATTCAGTGGCACCTGCCCCTCAGGCATGGCACTAACCATACGGCATCAGCATCTGCCGCTCAGGAGTGGCATTAACCATCAGCACCATAACCTTTGGCTAAAGTGAGTCATTTCATGTAGAATCGTCCGCCCAACAGCGCAACAAGCGAATCAAAAAACTTATCTGTACAAAGTCTTCAAATCAACAGTCATCTGTCACATTTCCCAGGTTGTGATGAAAGTGTTATGATGTGCTGCTAGTTAGCTGAGCCCAGTAGCTGCTGTCAGAGTCACTGTTTTATTTTATTCACCAGAGCTGTTGGTACATACACACGTTGTTTCTGTTTATCAGGTGCCATAGGCGAGTGGCACTAACCAGGTGGCGTGAGCAGCAAGTGCCACGCATTTTTCACTTTATTAATTGAGTGTGTTGAGACATCCCCACTGTTTAGATTTATTGGTGATAGAAAAAAAATCAGTTTGATATCACCAGGTTTTGAGCCATCCTCTGCATAACAGTGTAATAATAATGGGAAAACTGCAACACCATGGCCTAACAAGTCAAACACTAGACAATTTATACATAATGATCACTCTTCTAAGTTGTATAGGCTTCTTCCAAAAGGATTACCTACTTGCAATTTACATTTATACACTGCTTCACTAAGACCAAAAACAAGCCAAGTCAGTTGTTTTCTATGAAATACTTGATGAAAACTAACTACTCCAGTTTTCCAGGGGCATTCTTCATTAGTAAGCAACCACTTTTCATAGGAAAATCACTCACCATAGGCTGCACTGACCAAGGCGAGGCAGGACACAAACCACAGGAAAGCCATTTCTGTGTATCTGACAGCACTGGGTGCAGCAGTAGCCTTATTTAACTCCTCTTCCTGATCTCAGTCTTGCCAATGAGCTGCTCAAAACCCAACACGTCAAAAATTTCCATTCCAGCACAGCCTGTTTGTCACCTGTAGCCAGTCTGCCAGTTCTCACCGTTTTACTTGAGCAACATCCTTTTTAGGTCTGCTATCGCACATTGACCTTCACAGACAGTACAAAGAGTAAAACATGATTAAAAAAATATAGAAAAACTGTGAAATGTGCAGTGTGGGCTTTAGTCACTCTTTTATTGAAGATGGTGATTAAGACAAAAGTGAATTTAATTGATTCAACCACCTGTCATTTCATGAGATCAGTGCCAAATGGAAATCATAACTTAATTTGTCTGCTATTGTTTCTTTTACACATTGCTGAAACCCAAGGATAGAATTTTCCCCTAATTTTGAGAATTACAGCTCCATAATACAAAACTTGTGACCATGGCTGTATGCAGGTATATATATATATATATATATATATATATAAATAGAACACACACACACACACACACACACACACACACACACACACACACACACGCACATATATACATATGCTGTTGGAACAAAACCGTGTTTATCCATTTTTGTTATTCTTCAGTTTTTAATTAAATTTGAAAATACCCATAGTAATTCCAAAAATTCCATAATGAATGGACCAAAAGAAACTACCTAAAACTACCTAAAACTACTTTTCCTGTTAAATTACAATTTTGGAGACACAAGTTTTGCTCAGGCAAAACTATATATATACAAAACTATAGTATATAAATATACTATAGCGTATATACGGTGGCGTGGTGGGTAGCGCTGTCGCCTCACAGCGAGGAGGGCCTGGGTTCGATCACCCAGCCGGGTGATCAGGGTCCTCTCTGTGTGGAGTTTGCATGTTCTCCCCGTGTCTGCGCGGGTTTCCTCCGGGTTCTCCGGTTTCCTCCCACAGTCCACATGCAGTCAGGCCAATTGGACATGCTAAATTACCCCTGGGTGTGAGTGTGTGAGTGACTGTCTGTGTCTGTCTGTCTGCCCTGCGATGGACTGGCGACCTGTCCAGGGTGTATCCTGCCTTCCGCCTGATGACTGCTGGGATAGGCTCCAGCACCCCCCCGCGACCCTGATGGAGAAGCGGCTTAGAAGATGGATGGATGGATGGAAGTTTTGCTCAGACATAAGCGATTTTTTGTGTTTTCTATTTGTATGTTCTGTGTTCTCTGTAGGAGCTGTGAAATGTATGTAAACAAAGTATGTACATTTTTTGCACATCATATTCAATCCTATATTTGACATTTATGTGCAGGCTGTCTGTAATAAAAGGCACTGAATATTGTATGAATACTGTGTTGTATAATCATCTGTGTTGTCATACATTTAAAACTATGTGTAAAATAACTGACACAGCTGAACAGTAGAAACTTTACTTTTTCATATCATTTCTACATGCTTTTCATTTGTCCATAGCACCAAAACAAATTTTTCCAGAGTATTGATTTTGGCTTTCATTCAAGGCGATGAATGTGTGAAACATTTTTTTATCAACAGGTGCTACCATTACATTCTGACTCTGATAAAGCTGGTCCCTCCCCATGATTCAAAACCCATGTGAACTCGAATACATACAATGATGTAGACTGAATGTTTTTACAAAACCAGCTTGCAAACTGTATTTCACAATTAAAGCATGACAGTGGAGATCATATGCCTGTATTTTAATACACAGAAAAGGATCATTTTCCAAGAAGGACATATTCAAAGGTCTACAAAATAATGGCAACAACATATGAAATACTGACCATTTTATAAAGACCATCTAGCGATAGTGCATCTGTGGCAGCACAGTGCATGAAGCCCCCTCTACCGAGTCCAACAATGGACCACCATAGGACAAGCTCTAACCAGATATAATCTTAATATCAGATATAATTGGCTAAATGTTATTGACGGTGAATATGCTACACCACCTCTTTAATTGAAGATTTGATCATTTGAGATCACCATATATACAGTTTGAAGGTGTTAAGAACTTCAGATTTTGCTTTATCTTTATACGTCCATAGTTTGGCTGATCCTAGTGCCAAAATTAAAGCACAGAAACAGAAAAGTTCTCAAGTCAAACTGAATTATTTCTAAACAGTAGCATAGGCCAATACTGAGCAGAAAATGATCTGCCACTTACAGCTGTTCTGACTTTTACTGCCAGTTGCAATGATATTTAAATCTATATTTAAAACTAAATGTGTTGACTGACCTTATTAGATAAACTTTTAATGATGTCGGTAAACAAATGCGATCAAAAAGTTTGGTCAAATATATAAAATAAAATGTGACTTTTGGAAAAGTGGATGTAAACATTACAGGACATTTTGAGTGGTCCTAACAGCATGTTATGGTACAGTACCACTTTTTCATTTCTCATGCTTAAAAAATGCTAAAAAATGAAGTACCGACTGACACAATTTGTCTTTAACACCTATGTAAAAAGAAATGTTTTTAATTGAGGCATTTCATTTGACGTTAAACATTAAATGTAGGCTGGCATGTTCAACCAGCCCAGACACATGAAAAATCCACAGCCAACAACAAGACATACAAAACACAGAACTTGCTATTGTTATGCAGTTGAAAAGATGAGAGTTATTCATGATCGGAGTCGCAATTTTTTTTTTAAATTCAATATAAGATCTAATGCTGATACTGGATTGGTGCTATTTCTAATATTGTCATCATTATGTTAATCAGCAGGTGATAGACATAAAAGCAAGAATGGAGATGAAAACATCTACTGAGCATCATCACATATCAGAATATTTTTTTTGTCCTAACTTTCACTCCTGGCTTTATCTTGAATTTCAGCATAGTGAAATGAATTGTCAATATTTAAAATTCCTTCACGAATGCTCTGTGCAGTAGTGTTAAACTTTAGTCAGCTTATTGTTCCTTAGTCTCATGAGATTAGAAGTTCATGACTGCCCCTAACCCTAACCCTAAGTTTTTTCCACTATTGGAAAAATATTTAAGCTATCTTGGTCAATGACTCAGCGAGAGAGCTTTAGTGAAACTGAAAGGTACACAACTTGTTTCTATACAATGTCAGAAAAGTCTCATATTTATCATTTTGTACATAACTACCTCTAATAAGACTTTTAAAGATTAACCTTAATCCTAACCCTAAGCCTAACCAAGAAACAAAAAGTCAACACATTTTATCCTGCAAATGAAAACTGACACACACACACACACACACACACACACACACACACACACACACACACACACACACACACACACACACCTACACACACACACACACACACACAGTGCCCAATTTGTGATTTGCAAATGAAATGATAGCATGTGAGTATAAGAGGGTCAGCCTTTTGTGATTTACTCAAGCTGGAATCATGGCTGTCCTCTGGGTGCTGTCCTGCCTGGCCTTCGTTAGCACAGCCTGCAGTAAGACACTGCTGTTTCATTTGTGCTCTATGAAGCTGAAAAAAACATCAGTTAAAGTAGAGATCTTCATGCCTGGAGGTCATTCTCTGGCACATTCTCCGTTTTCTGGCTGTGGGGATCCTTCCATCACTCTGGTCATCAGCAGCTACTCTAGGATAGTTAATAGTGAGGAGGCAGAGCCTCGTTCCTGGCCCTGGCAGGTGTTGCTGTAGGTACAGTCACGACCCTTTTCTTTTAACAATTTAACATTTAACAACACCTTAAATTTACACACATATAATACACTGTATGGCCAAAGGTATGTAGACAAAAAGTATTATTGGCAACACATTGTTGAGAATATTTATCACAAGAAAACAAATCATTATTTCAAGATTTTACGTCACAAATGGTTTGTGCTTTTCATCCTCTATATGACTCCCACACATTTCTGACATGTAAAAGAAAGAAAATAGAAAAATTATACAGTTGTATGCAAAAGTTGCAACACTGTGGTCAAAATGCATATTTTGTAGATTTTCTAAGTGAAAATAAGTTAACACATCTTATACAAAGAATACACAAACATGGCTTTTCTACTAACACGCACACACAGACACATACACATATATACAAGTGTGTGTATAAAAAATTAAACTTTTGCATACGACTGTATGTTTCTTGTAGATGGAGTCAGTCGGGACTAAACTTGGCCAAACCATGTCAGAGAAAAAATGGCTCTAGAACAGACTCAAGAACTGCAACACCATTTTGAAGCAAATACTATTTGAAGCCTTGCTGTGTCATCGCTTGTGTATATTATAGTAAAGCAGTGCCCAATCCAGAGATCTACCACCTTGAGAGCTCAGATCCAACACAAGGCCCAAACCAGGTGTGTTAGATTAGGACTGGAGCTAAACACTGCAGGATCTCCAGGACCAGGATTGAGCACCCCTGCTATATTCTATGCCCTAAACTAAGACTGTGCTATTTTTGAAAACATGCCAAAAGAAATGCATTTCTTTCAACATTACATCAAACTGACTCTCCAATTTGCACATGTTAAATATATTTAGAACACATAACAACTGGTATAAAGTGGTATTACTTAATGATAGTCTCTGACTATTCTTGTTAAAATAACATTCTGCATTCATCTGAACTTCAGCACAACACTGGTCTCCATTTCTGTGGTGGCTCCCTGATCAACGAGTGGTGGGTTGTGACTGCTGCTCACTACAGTGTCAGGTAAGCTTAGATTCCAGTGAGATCTGTAAATCTCAAAGTGAATCAAGGACTAATTTCAACCTTACTTTTCAAAGAATTGTAAAAGCTCCTAAAACTTCAACACTACATCGAAGTGTGATATTATATTGAATTTTGTCTGGAACAGCTGAAATTGAAACCCTTCTGGAATTTAGATTGTCCACCCTTGTTGTCCTTGGACAGCGTGATCATATATCTCATACTGAGGCCGTCTAGATCATGAGTGTGGGAAGGTGAGCACACTCTAAAATTGTTTCATTCTCTGGTGTTGCACTACACTGACATTTTGACTTCATTTCTATACTTTTTTAAATAGGCCTTCGCCAACTCAACACTCAGAAGTGCTTCACACCTATCTTACACAAATGGTCGTTTGGAGGAGGGAATAGTGATGAGCGTTTTTTCTGTTGAAACATTCATTTTCAGCTAGGTTAGCATCAGTAAGCTAATTATTTAATTATTAAATTAGCTACCTATGCTCACTTTGAGAAGTTTCAAAATAACACACTTTAGGAATATTGTATTTGCTTGGCAATAAGCTTGGGTTTAAAAGCGTGGCTTATTGCCTTTGTTTATTTGTTTGTTTGTTTTTTTGGTAGCTGTGTAGCCTTTAGTTTGCTAGTTAGCAATAAAGCTACATTAAGAGTAATGTATAACAGATGGAGTAGTCTGCTATAAATCCTAGTTTGAACATAGCAAATCAAACGCTTTTGTTTTCCAGAATCAGAATCACTTTATTTAGGCCATATTTTTGTTGTGGTCAATGCACACATGTATAACATGTAACATACTAAAAGAGGCCAGACAAGTATGTGAAACTCCTGTTATTTACAGCATATTACAGAATGAAATGAGCATTTGTGCAGTTATGCTAGCTGCATTATGTTACAGAACGGAATGGATCACAGTGAAGGGGGGTTTAAAAAGTTCCTTTTAAAGTACATTCTGTCCGCTGCGGTTAATAAGTTCCACAGCTTTGGGGAAGAAGCTGTTAGAATGTCTGTTTGTGCTGGCTTTGATGGCTCTGAATCTTATACCAGAGGGAAGTGGCTGGAAGAAGAGGTGTCCAGGGTGGAACTGGTCAGCTATAGTCTTGCCAGCGCACTTCATGACCCTGCTGTTGTAGATGTCCTGATGGATTACATCCAATGACCGTCTCTGCTGTGCTGGAGTGGCACATTTACGTTCATGAAGGAGCCAAACCAGATGGTCACAGATGAACTGCTGATTGCTGTGTCGAACTGGATCATCAGGGCCTGTAGCAGATTGCATTTCTTCAGCTGCCTCAGGCAGAACATTCTCTGCTGCTGGCTATGGGGACTGTTTTCCTCTCCCACTTCAGTTCTCTAAATATGCTGGCATTCAAGAATATCAGTGACTCCACAGTGGAAATCACAGGGCCGTTGTTGAGGGGGGGTAGGGGGTGGGTTGCCCTGAAGTCCAGCCCAATCTGTCCAATCTTTAGTATATTCACGAACAGCTGTTTATGGCAACACCAGGACACCAGCTGCTCGATTTACTTTCTGTAGGATGGTTAAGAGGTCGACCAAGATGGTGTCATATGCAAACTTCATGTTCTTCACAGATGGTTTTGCTTTTAAATTTAAAGTACAAAAAAGTCTAAAAAAAGTATTTTAGAGTATTTTATTGCTAATGATTGCCCCTCCAAAGGCTCAACTAACAATCGAATAACCCTTAGGACTGTGACAGGAATGCCCCCGAGGGGAAATGAGAGGTCAAGTTGACAAGGGCATGTTAAAATAAGTATTGGAATGATCAGATTGTCTCTGCTATACCTCATATCTAACGTAAGCATCCTGTCCTGCATCAGATCTTCATGCACCCCAATACGACAGCTTCACCATCAACAATGAAATTCTGATCAAACTTGCCTCTCCTGTCCAGCTGAACCCTCATGTGTCCCCTGAGTACTTAGCTGAGACCAGCGACAACTTTTCTGATGGTATGAAATGTGTCACCTCTGGATGGGGCTGGACCAAACATAATGGTGAGTGCTTGTAGGTTCATTTTTATACATTTCTCAAAAATTCTGGTGTTTTTTTTCACATTTCCAAAAAGGTTGGAATGTAAATAATGTAAATAAAAACAAAATACAATGATGTGCAAATTATTTAAAGCCTAAATTTTATTTAAAATAGTACAAAGACAATATTTCAAATGTTGAAACTGCCTGTTTTAAATTTGATGGCAACAGCACATTCCAAAAATTTTGGAGAGGGCAACAAAAGTCTGATAAAGTTGTGTAATACTAAAAAAAAGAAAACACCTGGTTGTTGATTGGCAACAGGTCAGTAACACAATTGGGTTTAAAAAAGAGCATCCCAGAGAGGCAGAGTCTTTAAGAAGTAAAGATGAGGGAGGGGTTCACCCGTCTGTGAAAGACTGGATGAGGAAATATAGTGCAACAACAGTACATCTACACTGCTGAAAAAAATAAAGGGAACACTTAAACAACACAATATAACTCCAGGTAAATCAAACCTCTGTGAAATCAAACTGTCCACTTAGGAAGCAACACTGATTGACAATCAATTTTACAGCTGTTCTGCAAATGGAACAGACAACTGTTGGAAGTTATTGGCAATTAGCAAGACACACTCAATAAAGGAGTTGTTCTGCAGGTGGGGACCACAGACCACTTCTCAGTACCTTTCTGCTTTCTGGCTGATGTTTTGGTCACTTTTGAATGTTGGTGGTGCTTTCACACTCGTAGTAGCATGAGACAGACTCTACAACCCACACAAGTGGCTCAGGTAGTGCAGCTCATCCAGGATGGCACATCAATACGAGCTGTGGCAAGAAGGTTTGCTGTGTCTGTCAGCGTAGTGTCCAGAGGCTGGAGGCGCTACCAGGAGACAGGCCAGTACACCAGGAGATGTGGAGGAGGCCGTAGGAGGGCAACAACCCAGCAGGATGAGCCTACCTCCACCTTTGTGCAAGGAGGAACAGGAGGAGCACTGCCAGAGCCCTGCAAAATGACCTTCAGCAGGCCACAAATGTGCATGTGTCTGCACAAACGGTTAGAAACCGACTCCATGAGGATGGTATGAGGGCCCGGCGTCCACAGATGGGGGTTGTGCTCACAGCCCAACACCGTGCAGGATGCTTGGCATTTGCCAGAGAACACCAGGATTGGCAAATTCGCCACTGGCGCCCTGTGCTCTTCACAGATGAAAGCAGGTTCACACTGAGCACATGTGACAGACGTGACAGAGTCTGGAGACGCCGTGGAGAGCGATCTGCTGCCTGCAACATCCTTCAGCATGACCGGTTTGGCAGTGGGTCAGTAATGGTGTGGGGTGGCATTTCTTTGGAGGACCGCACAGCCCTCGATGTGCTCGCCAGAGGTAGCCTGACTGCCATTAGGTCCCGAGATGAGATCCTCAGACCCCTTGTGAGACCATATGCTGGTGCGGTCACACACAATACTGAGCCTCATTTTGACTTGTTTTAAGGACATCACATCAAAGTTGGATCAGCCTGTAGTGTGTTTTTCCACTTTAATTTTGTGTGTGACTCCAAATCCAGGCCTCCATTGGTTAATAAATTTGATTTCCATTGATGATTTTTGTGTGATTTTGTTGTCAGCACATTCAACTTTGTACAGAACAAAGTATTCAATGAGAATATTTCATTTATTCAGATCAGATTTAGACCAGTGTACATCTTCATCATCTATGGTACATAATAATATAATAACATCAAAAGATTCAGAGAATCTGAAGAAATCTCTGTATATAAGGGACAAGGCCAAAAACCAGTATTTGCTGGCTGTAATCTTTGGTCGCTCAGGTGGCACTGCATTAAAAATAGACATGATTCTGTAGTGGAAATCACTGCATGGGCTCAGGAACACTTCTGTAAAACACTGTCTGTGAAAACAGGTTGTTGCTGCATCCACAAATGCAAGTTTAAGCTCTAAAACACAAAGAAGAAACCAGAAATGTTGCTGCCTTTAAAATGGTCTGAGGTGTTTAAAATGAATTGAGGTGAGGTGGAAAAGTGTCCTGTGACCTGACAAATCAACATTTAAAATTCCTTTTGGATGGACACTGTGTCCTCCGGGCTAGAGACCACCAGGCTCTATGAGCCAGTATTGATGATGGTATAGGGGTAGATTAGTGTTCATGGCACTGGTGATTTGCACATCCAATGTATGCATGTTTTGGCAACATATGCTGCATCCAGATGTCTTTTTCAGGAAAGGCCTTGCTTATTTCAGCCAGACAATGCTGAACCACATTCAACCTGTATTACAACAGCATTATTTCGTATTAAAAGAGTCCTAAACTGAACTGCCTGCAGTCCAGACCTGTCACCCACTGATAACATTTGCCACATTATGAAATTAAAAATATGACAAAGGAGGCTCTGAACTGTTGACCAGCTGAAATCCTACATCAAGCAAAGATGACAAAACATTTCACTTTCAAAACTACAGCAACTGGACTCCTCAGATCCCAAATGCATACAGAATGTTAAAAGAAGAGGTGATGACACACAGTGGTAAACATGCCTCTGTTCCATTTTTTTTGGAATGTGTTGTTGGCATAAAATTAAAAATGGGCATATATTTTTCAAAAAACAATAACATTTCTCAGTTTCAACATTTAATATGTTGTTTTTAAGTATTTAAAAATATGGTTTACACGATTTGAATAACATTGCATCCTATTTGCATTTACACTCTGCACACCGTCCCAACTTGTTTGGAAACTTGTTTTTTAATCTACTCATTAACAGCATCAACTTGCTTTTTTTTGTAATTATTGTTACAGTATCTGACACCCCTGCTCTGCTCCAGCAGACCATTTTGCCCCTGCTGACCAGTGATGGCTGCAGGCATTATTGGGGCTCTCAGATAGCAGACAAAATGATCTGTGACGGAGCATCTGGAGCCTCCACCTGCATGGTACTGTACTCTGGTCTTCACTCTCTTGCTCTAAACTGACTTATTCAGTTTGTACTTAATACTGTCTTAAAACTGCAATTCTATTAGAAAATATATTTGCATTATATATGGCCTTTTTATTTCAGTCTGACTCTGGTGGTTCACTGGTGTGTCAGAAAGCTGGAGCTTGGACTCTTGTTGGCATGGCGTGTCCTGGGGAAGCAGCAGCTTCCTGTGTCACGGAGTTCCATGACTGGATAAACTAGATGATTACCGCTAACTAAAGTCACATTGTGCATTAGGGTTTTGGGCATTGTGTACTGTGTGTATCCCCATTAATACATTCAACTTTAATAAAATACACTTAACAATGCATTTTAGATTGTGTATCAAATATGATCAATTGAAAAGCTGCATAAGTTTAGGTAACTTGAATCAGTAAAGCTAATTTGTGTGCTTTTATGCAGAGCATTGAACCTGCAATTCTCAGTAAGGTCCCCCTTTTATTGTATCAGAGCAAAATCAAATATTTGAGACATAGGCTATTATTTCAGCTCACGCTTCTGAATAATGGTAACAGACTCATAAACTAGCTCAGATATGCTTAGAGTGTATTGCAGATACCTCATGGTATTAATTCATGTGGGTCTCCAGTCAAAAACATTAGATCAATACATATACATATACATATATATATATATACATATATATATACATATATATATATATATATATATATATATATATATATATATATATATATATATATATATATATATCCTGCTACTTTAATGGCATGGATTTGTTCATCATTGAAAAACATCAAGATCTAAAGAGCTAAGGATAAATAAATCAGCAGCAGACTAACAAAAGCAATAACAAAGCTCTAGCCAAAAGATCCAGTACTACTCAAAACAAGATGCTAACACAGGCCAAAGGTGATGAAAATCGGAAACTGGGTTCAGCCTATGGAAAATACACATTCTACAAAATACACCCCTCACTCAATGCCTTCACCTTCATATCACATCTAAATAAGCATATCTAATTCTTGTTTAGCTCTGCCAAACAATATATGGATGCAATGGATTCCAATAGTACAGCCAAATGAACTACAAGTTTGTTTCAAGCTGCAACACGTCAAGGGCATTTATTTGTTCATCATCACTGAGTCGGAATATGCAATGTTACAGCAAATGCCTCGCAACCTTTCCTCCAGGGAGCTGACTCCGTTACCTCCCCAAGTTCTGCTCAGCAATGCTCCAGAGCTCTGCCAAGGAATGTCCGTCTAGTCCTATCTTACAAATATGACAGAGCACCATCTGGATGCAAAAGCTTCCTTAGTGTTGAGTTTCTGTAGCACAAGAAGTAAAGATAAGTTCAAAATGCAGTTTCAGCCTCTCCTCAGGGAAAAGATGGAGGTGAGGATCTACGTTTAAAACAGGGCTCCCACTCAGCAGCTGACTTTGCCGTCTTGGTTGGAATTACTCTCGCCTCAAGTGAATGGAATAAACTGGTGCTGTGTAGTAGCTCTGGAATAAAAACTTCAAGAAGAACTTGTCATTTGATTCAATTCCTTGTATTATCATTTACTACATATTTGAGTTTTTATCTGCTCTGTGGAAAGTGGATGCTTATACAGCCATTATAGTTTTACTTGAAGTTTCACTCATCCTGTCCTAGAAGCACTGCAAGTACATCAAGGACTGCATCTCAATGTCTCTGTCTGTACTACTTTTCATCCTTTAATTCCCAGAGGAATATCTGCTCTGGGTAAAATTAGGGGGTGTCAAGAGAGGAGAAATAGAATAGCCAGTGAGAAAAGGCATATAGCACAAGTGAAAATGAATAAAAAGCATGACTATTACTTTTCCTATAGGCTTTATTTTGAAATCCAGCATAATAGAATTTTATTACTTGAAATTGCTTCATGAATAACTTAAGCAGTGGCGTTGAACGTTAGTCAACTAATTATACCTTAACCCTTAAACCCCAGGCTTATTATATTCTAAGGCTTGTTATTCAGTAACTAAAGTGACTTCAATGCAAACTATAACTACTATTATAGAAGTGGCTCAGGCCTTTTAAAGGGATCATCTCAAGATATGTGGCAAAATTAGAAGCTTTTTTCCTTATTTAAAATGTCTTGTTTTTGGTTGTGTCATTGTTAAAGGTTGCAATTAAATACCAAGGCCAAACATGAAGTCACACACTGAGCTATGCAAATAAAATTATGAAGTCAAGTCAAGAGGCTTTTCATCCATTCGGCACAGGGATGAGGACTTGGTGGTGGACTTGAAGCACATTGGAACAACTGTAGTGCACAGAGAGATGTTGAATATGTCCGTGAGAACATCAACCAGCTGTGCGGTGCATTTTCTGAGCACTCTGCCTGGTATGCTGTCAGATCCTGGTGCTTTTCATAGGTTTCATGGGATTTTTATGGGGTTGACACTGTATAGAGTTCTTCGCACATCAGCAGTGGACAGACACAGTACCTGTTCACTTGGAGGGGGTGTGGTTTTCCTCGCTGTTGTACCGTTCTGTGCTTCAAACTGAGCATAGAAGTTATTAAGTGCATCTGGAAGGGAGGCATCACTGTCACAAGCAGGTGGAGGTGACTTGTAGTTGGTGACGGCCTGGATGCCCTGCCACACGTGTCATGTGTTAGAAGTGTTTTGAAAATGATCATCGATTTTCTTTGAGTAGGCATGCTTAGCCTCTTTGATGGCCCGGGAAAGCTTGGATCTTGCTATCCTGAGGCTTGCTTTGTCCCTTGACTTGAAAGCCTTGTCGTGGGTTCTCAGCAGCGTGCGCACCTCTGCAGTCATCCATGGTTTCTGGTTGGGGTGTGTGGTAATGAGTTTGAAGACAGTAACATCATCAATGCACTTGCTGATGTAGCCAGTCACTGATTCTGTACACTCCTCCAGGTTGATGGAGTCACCGGAGGTTGCTGCTTCTCTGAACATCAGAGCATCTGATGCATCAGAGCATCTCTGAACACCAGTGTGCTCAAAACAGTCCTGAAGAGCAGAGATAGCTCCTGGCGGCCAGATTCTCACTTGCTTCTGGTCTGGCTTGGCACATCTGATGAGTGGTCTGTATGCTGGAATGAGCTTCACAGAGATGTGGTCTGAGTAGACTTAGTGGGGGCAGGGCTCAGCTTTGTATGCGCCGGGGATGTTTGTGTAAACAAGATCCAGCACGTTAGCCCCCTGGGTTGCAAAGTCCACATACTGGTGAAATTTGGGGAGGACTGACTTCAGATTGGCATGATGGAAATCGCCAGAAACAATAAACAGTCTGTCTGGGTTTGTGTTCTGGAGGTCGCTGATAGCACTGCACAGCTCATTCAGTGCGGCGTTAGCATAAGCAATGGGAGCTACATACACCGCTACTATGTACATATGCTACTATGTATACTATGTATAGCATAGTTAGCTCTCTTGGCAAAAGGGTCTGGCTCTGACAATCACAAACTCTGCCAGCGGTGAGCAGTGATTTGAGACCAGTGCCACATTTTTACACCATTCAGTGTTGATGTAAACACACAGTCCCCCACCTTGAGTCTTACCACACAGCTCAGGATAGGATCTGGAATCATGACTGTCCTTTGATTGCTGTCCCGCTGTGCCTTCATTAGCATATCCTACAGTAAGAAAGTACCATTTCCCTTGTGCTTTTGTCGATCAGTCCATTGTTCTGAGAACACCAGCAGCAACTTTGATTTGCAAATGTTCTTCTTTTTCTCTATTCCTTTGCCTCAGCAACAGCTTCTTGACAGATCCTTCTACACATCCTTTCAGACCCATAGTGTTAAGTTGTCTTCTCACCAGTGGAAGAATGGTCAGAAATACCATTTTTCCAGATCTGAAATAAGAAGGGAGTTCAAGTCTCTTCTCTCTCTCTCAACGATGAAAGCTTAACGTACTGTTCATGTGATGGTGGTATAACAGGTCTTACATGGTTGTTAGGGGTCCCAATGTCTTTTAAATTTTGAAAACTCTTGTCTTGCAGTTCAGAACCATGATCCTCCAGTTTAGGACTATGCTATGTTTTCCTGGACACAGCTGTGAATGACTTTATGAATAGCTGGGGTTCAAACTCATCTCTGCACTTGCATAAATAGTCTTTTCACACTCCAGCCCTTCTAGTAACTAAATCTCTTACGACTTAATCCACAAAAAACTACTGGTGAAGATGAGCTGGACCCTTACTTCCTGAGCCTAGCAGCCCCAATTATTTTAGAATACATAACATATTTTTAATTTCTCTGTTGTAGCATGCAGAATTCCCAGGATCTGGAAAACAGCTTATGTAACTCCACTGCATAAAGGAGGTGAGGTGGCAGATGTAAACAACTACAGACCAATCTCAACTGTTTAGCTAAAAATTTAGAATTTCTCGTAAATAGTCAACTTAAATCATTTCTGTACGAAAACCGTCCTATTTAATGATCAATCTGGCTTTAGAGAAAGACACACCACCATTTCTGCTACCTCACTGGTTTTAAACAATATCTATATGGCCATAGAGAGAAAGAAGCATTGGGCTGGCATTTTTATTGGTTTATCAAAAGCTTTTGCTACAATTGATCATACTCTTCTTTTAAGGAACTTATTTAGGAGTAATTACAAATCAGATTTTTTGACTACATCTAAAGGAGTACCACAAGGTTCAATTTTAGACCCACTTTTATTCAATATATTAATGAATTTGCTACCTCTGTCTCAGACTGCAAAGTACACCTGTATGCATGTAATGAAGACTCTCCAAAATGAGTAGAATCCATAATCCCATTTAATCCAAAACACAAAAAACAGAATTAGAGTCAAAAAACAGTCCAAAGTCCAAAATCAGCAAAAGCATCAAAGGGAGGTCCAGAAGCAGAAGCAAGAGTACAAAAACAGGGTCAAAGCAATCCGGAACCAGCAACAGTAAGGTAACAAGGCTTGGTATGCTGTATAACCGGCAATACTTTGCACTGATTCAGTGTACTGGAGGTCCTTAAATAGGCAGGTGAAATGAGCTGCAGGTGAGGGGTCAGGGTGCAGTGAGGGAGAATGTCAGTATTTGAGTGAGGCTGACCTCTGGTGGCGAGGACTTATATTACACCTGACAGTGCAGATGACATGGTCTTATACTGTTCAGCTGATTTTATTTATGATGCAATAAGAAAACTGCAATACTCATTTAATGCGTTGCTTTGTTTAAGCACAAACTGGTTTTAAATGCTAAGAAAACTAAATTCCTGTTTTCCAGACCTACAAAATACTGATTTGAATACTGTAAATATCATTACTCTGGCAGGATCCAACACTGAAAGAGTCACAGAGTATAAATACCTTGGCATATGGCTGGATGATAAACTCACTTTATATCCCATATTAATAAATTGGTTGGCAATTGTAGACAGTTAATCTGATGTACTTTACAAACATGCATCTGCCAGTTCCTTCAAACCACTGGAGTCTATCTCTCTGCCCTAAGATTCATTAGTGGAGACTTGTATTGTAACACTCATCAGCGCAGACTGGCCCTCACTAGCAGCACGACAGGAAATGCATTGATTTATTTTTGTTTCTAAAACATTCTGTGGCCATATGCCAGCGTATATTACTTGAATGATGTAAATAATGGTATTCATAGACCTGCTCCAGTGGTTGGATCACATGCCAGGTACTGAGCGTTTTTACAGAACTGGGAAAATCTGTTTTTTGTTAGATGAAATTAATTAATGTTAGCTGAAAGCCAGATGCTTCTGTAGATAAAGAAAAAACCACAACCACAGTGCAGACAAGGGAACTTTTAAGCAATAGTGTTAAATGGATTATATGTTTACTTTTATTGAAATAGTTTCTTTAAAGGGGAAATATTTTCTTGATTTCTGCATAATTAAATCATTCAGAAGTGGTTTGATGTAAAATGCCCAAAGATTCCAAAGAAACTTAGCAGAAACTTACCAACTCAGCATTGTTCACAACAGTGCTAAAAGGAACCAGATGTCCAACCATTTAATGGCTCCAAAAGCTACACCATAGAACGTTATTACATTATTAATGGAATAAACAGACATGCAGAATGTAATAAGTCAAAATAGTACATAAGACAAAGTTGTACCAAAAGAAATATATACTTTATATTTTATTTACAATAACTATTAACAACATCACATACAACCCCAATTCCAATGAAGCTGGGACGTTGTGCAAAACAAATAAAAACAGAATACGATGACTTGCAAATCCTTTTCAATCTATATTCAGTTGAATACACTACAAAGACAAGATATTTAATGTTCAAACGGATAAACTTTATTGTTTTTTGCAAATATTCACTCATTTTGAATTTGATGCCTGCAACACATTCCAAAGAAGTTGGGACAGGGGCAACAAAAGACTGGGAAAGTTGAGGAATGCTCAAAAAACACCTGTTTGGAACATTCCACAGGTGAACAGGTGAAAAGGAAGCATCCCTGAAAGGCTCAGTTGTTCACAAGCAAGGATGTGACCAACTGCGTGACCAAATAGTCCAACAGTTTAAGAAAAACGTGTCTCAACATGCAATTGCAAAGAATTTAGGGATTTCGTCCTCTACAGTTCATAATATCATCAAAAGATTCAGAGAATCTGGAGAAATCTCTGCAAGTAAGCAGCAAGGCAGAAAACCAACATTGAATGATCCCTCAGGCAGCACTGCATTAAAAACCGACATCATTCTGTAACAGATATTACCACATGGGCTCAGGAACACTTCAGAAAACCACTGTCAGTGAACTCAGTTCGTCGCTCCATCTACAAGTGCAAGTTAAACCTCTGCCATGCAAAGCGAAAGCCATATATCAACAACACCTAGAAACGCCGCCGGCTTCTCTGGGCCTGAGCTCATCTGAGATGGACTGACGCAAAGTGGAAAAGTGTCCTGTGGTCTGACGAGTCCACATTTCAAACTGTTTTGGAAATCATGGACGTCATGTCCTCCGGGCCAAAGAGGAAAAGGACTGTCCGGATTGTTATAAGTGCAAGGTTCAAAAGCCAGCATCTCTGATGGTGTGGGGGTGTGTTAGTGCCCATGGCATGGGTAACTTGCAGATCTGTGAAGGTCCCATTAATGCTGAAAGGTACATACAGGTTTTGGAGCAACATATGTTGCCATCCAAGCAACGTCTGTTTCAGGGACATCCCTGATTATTTCAGCAAGACACATTCTTCACGTGTTACAACAGCGTGGTTTCGTAGTAAAAGAGTGCGGGTACTAGACTGGCCTGCCTGCAGTCCAGACCTGTCTCCCATTGAAAATGTGTGGCACATTATGAAGCACAAAATACGACAATGGAGACCCCGGACTGTTGACCAACTGAAGTTGTACATCAAGCAAGAATGGGAAAGAATTCTACCTACAAAGCTTCAACAATTAGTGTCCTCAGTTCCCAAACGCTTATTGAGTGTTGTTAAAAGGAAAGGTGATGTAACACAGTGGTAAACATGCCCCTGTCCCAACTTCTTTGGAACGTGTTGCAGACATCAAATTCAAACTGAGTGAATATTTGCAAAAAACAATAAAGTTTATCTGTTTGAACATTAAATATCTTGTCTTTGTAGTGTATTCAAGTGAATATAGGTTGAAAAGGGTTTGCAAATCATCGTATTCTCTTTTTATTTATGTTTCACACAATGTCCCAACTTCATTGGAATTGGGGTTGTATAAAACATCTGCAATGTGGCAGAACTGACCAGATCCAGGGGAAAAGCAAACGTTGGAGGCTTTAAAGTACTGAGGATCAGTTAAACATGACATAGTAAAATGGGTGGCGGTCAAAACCAGGCTATCAACAATCATTAGAGACTTTAAAGGTATATTCTATACCCGAACAGAGGTCAAAACCAAAACACAAGAATAAGTGGACTAAACCAAAAAGGACAAATACAAAATCCAAGGTCATAAAACAAGTCTGGTCAAGTCTGAGTACACTCTTAAAAAAGATGGTTGTTTGCAGGCTCTTTAGTAAAGAAAATGGTTCTATGTCAAACCATGAACTCTCAAAAAACCTTTGTATGATTAAAGTGTTGCATTGTCAAAGGATTCTTCAGAATGTGTTGTAGATGTAGAACATACTTCTGCACATTTTAATGAAATTGCTGATCAGCCCTACCTGGCCTTATGTGAAATGAACTTCCCCCTTGGCTACTAAACCTGCCAGTTAACCAAATTCAAATGACTATTGGTTTTACTTTCACTACACTCACCCAGACATAATTACTGCCAGACCTGTGTAATCTAAATATCACAAACATCAGATAAATAAAACCTGTCTGGCAATGCGAATTAGGCTAGAAGGTCTCAAACAGCAGCACATGATACCACATTCTAAAGACATTATGATGCAGATATGAAACAAAGTCAGTGAAATCTGCCAGACTGGAAAGACTTACAAAGCCATTGCCAAAGCTGTGGGACTCCAGTGAACAATAGTGAGAGCCATTATGCCCAAAGGGAGAAAACTTGGCACAGTGGCCAGCTTACCAAAATATCACCATGAGTGTATCGACGACACATCCAGCAGATCACAAAAGAACCCAGATCAGCATCTAAAGGACTCACTTGACTCACTTAGGGTCCACATATATGATTCCACAATAAGAAAGGCACTGAGCAGAAATGGTATCCATGGGAGAGCACAAACAACTGCTGACCAAAAAGAACACAAAGGCTCATGTCACATTTGCCAAAAACAACTAGATGACCCCCAAAGACTTTTGGGATAATATTCTGTGGACTGATGAGTCAAAGGTGTAACTTTTCGGAAGACATGGGTCCCGGTACATCTGGCATAAAGTTAACATTTTATTCCAAACTAAGAACATCATACCAGTAGTCAAACATGCTGGTGGTAGCGTGATGGTCTGCAGGACCTGGATGACTTGTCATAATTGACGGAACCATGCATTCTGCTCTCTATCAGAAAATCCTGAAGGAGAATGTCCACCCATCAATTTGTGATCTAAAGCTGAAGTGCAGTTGGGTTATGCAGCAGGACAGTGATTCAAAGCACACAAGCACGTCCACTTCTGAATGGCTCAAAAGAAACAAAAGGTTTCGGAGTCGCCGAGTCAACGTCTTGATTCAAATCCCATTAAGATATTGTGGCAAGACCTTAAACAGGCAGCTCATGCTCAAAAACCCTCCGGTGTAGGCAAACTGAAACAATTCTGCAAGGAAGAGTTGGCCAAAATTCGTCCATAGTGATGTAAAAGACTCAGCGCAAGTTATCACGAATGTTTGATTGCAGGTGTTTCTGCCAAGGGTGACACAACCAGATATTAGGCTTGGGGGCAATTACTTTTTCACATGGGTAACATATGTTTGGAATAAATCTTTATCTTTAATAAATGGAATGATAATTTAAACGTTGCATTTTGTGTTGTCTTTATCTTATTTCACAAGAAGTTGGATGATCTAAACCACTTAAATATGATAAATTTGCAAAGCAAGATTTCAAAGTATTTCAAAGTAGCAAAGTATGAGAAAGCTGCAGGTGTCTGCTGGGAAGAGCAATCAGGCCACCAGCCAAAGTCAAGGTTTTTGCTGAACGTGCGCAGTCATGCAAACAAATGTCCAGCGTTTCACAATAAGGACCTTTCTGCAAACATAGCACTTCTAAAAATAAAATTACAGTGCAGTCATCAGAGCACCAACACATTCTGTACATATAATGAATGAATTAACTTTTGACTGAAAGTTAAATTCACACCACATAGTTAAACTGGGCTTCAACACTTTAGTTACTTCACTATAAATCATTTAGCATTGGTGATTTTATTGGCACAGAGCACTGCGCAAAAGACTTACACAGCCAACAAAACTGCTTAAAACAATGTACTTCTGCTGTAAGTATGTTTGTTTCAGTATAAACACAATAAAGTATTAGAATAAACATAAATATATATTAAATATATATATATATATATAATGTTTTTATATTAAATATAAAAAACAGTTAAACATAGCAAGAATTGTTATTAATCTCAGTTCTCAATAAACTTCAGGAATTACATGTATTTGCTTGATTGAACTTCATGAATGATTAAATCTAACAGCAGGTTTTCTTTTTCATTGTATGAAACTTTAATGAAGAATGGAGCTGTAGAAACGCTCCACAATCACTTGGGACGAAACTTCTTTAGATAAACTTACATCAAAAGCTAAGAATGTTTTATCTTTGTCCTGTAAAGTTCCTATTTTGGAGATGCATGTTTTTCTTTAGACAGAGCAAAGGTCTGGCAATGGTTAAGCTAACACATTTGAGACAGAATCTTAATGTGTTGCTTATTTGTTTTTATTCTAATGTCTATTTTATTAACATATAAATATCTACTGTTTTTATACAGCAGGGTCCAAATGTTTGGGACCACTAGTGAAGGTGTTGTTTTCTTTTTCTTCCTGTTCAATTGAACTCTTTAATGTTAACAGCCTAGGCAGTCAGGCAGCCCAATGTATGGAGAAAGGGATCACTCCAAATAATGATTTTTTTCAGTGTAATGTTTAAAATGTCCAAATTCTTAGTATTTGGAACTGTTTGTCCCCCTTTTGCATAAATGACAGTGTGCACTCAAATTGGACCACTAAACCACTAATGAGAAGATCAAATACACCTGAGAGTCGTTTGAATATGTGATTCACTGAAAGAAATCGGGCAAAAAAAAATCGAATCTTTGTGTCCAAAAGCCTCAACATGGTGTCATAAATTACTTTTTAAATTAAAATTATTTAATTAATTAAAATAATTCAAATACATTTGAATGGTGGCCTAGAACGGTTGAATGTTTCTGCTTCATCTCTGTTTAATTTTTTTTTTTTTTTTATTCTAAAAACTTTTTTTAAAATTAAAGTTTAAATAAGATTCTCACACCTTTGGACCTCACTGTAAATTTCTTTACATATTTTTTTCAGATGCCCTTTTTACAGCACTATATGTCAGTCAAAAAGCTCTTGTACTTCATAATTTATATAATAACTGAACCTTATGTTTGTTAGACCCTGTACATGTTTGTAATCCCTTAAATGGCCAGGGCCGACCAGCAGGCCTAAAGTTTTATTACACACTTCTACAACCTAAGCCGTTTGCACTGAACACCCTGTAGTTACTGAAAAATAAGCCTGTATGTAATAAGTATGAGATTTCAAGGATTATAGCATACCCCCAATAATGAAAAGGCATCAAATAGATTACATTTAATGTCAAATCAGTGATTCCTTATGGAACACATATGTCAAACATGCTACTCATATGAAAGCCAAATAATTTTTTTTGTGGGTTTAGTGAACTACTGGAGAGTTTCATTTCAAGGCCAGTCAAGACGGGTCCCACTTTTATGCAAAGTGGCCAAAAACATGCTCCCTCGTCTACAAGGTGTACAGTTTCTCACAGACTGAAGATAAGATATGGAGCATACAGGCTGGTGGTAGGTATATATTGGCCTCAGAGTGAAGAACATCAATCAGCTGAAAACATGGCCTTCCTCTGGATCCTATCGTGCCTCGCCTTTGTCAGCGCAGCCTATGGTAAGAGCTTAAGACAGTGATTTAATTTATCTGTCATTTCTGCATTTTTATGTGGTGTGGATGTTTTAATGCAGATACATTTCAAATAGATGAGAGTGTAATGGATGGGTTTGAACATTCCTTTGGGTAAAAATCTTTTAGGTCAAAATTCATCAAGTGCATTTTTCTCTTTCAGGCTGTGGAGTTCCTGCTATCCCTCCAGTCATCACTGGCTACTCCAGGATTGTGAATGGTGAGGAGGCGGTGCCCCATTCCTGGCCCTGGCAGGTGTCTCTGCAGGTATGATCCATATCTTCGCTCATTTACACAATGTAATATAAACTAAGCACTATTAAGGAACCTTTGGTTTTTAGTAGTGCAGATGTTTGCTTTTTTAACATTTGTATCTGATGTTTAACCCTTTAAAATCTCAGCCTTATTACTTTTTATTATCCAACTACTACATGGACTATAAGGCCAACTGGCTATGATTCCTTGGGTTATTGAAGTGTGTAATAACCGTCTGGACCAGCTGATGTGTCCAGAAATGTGAAAATTAATATTGTGCTACATACAGGACTCCACCGGTTTCCACTTCTGTGGTGGCTCCCTGATCAGTGAATGGTGGGTTGTGACTGCTGCCCACTGCAACGTGAGGTAAGCCTTCCCCCAGTTAGAGCCGCTCGTTACTCCCAAATATACCAGAGAGACAAGTGTCTTTTGACTCTGTAATGTATGTACTGTTCCTTACACAGGACCTCCCACCGTGTTATCCTGGGAGAGCATGATCGTTCCTCCAATGCTGAGCCCATCCAGACCATGACTGTTGGCAAGGTGTGCATTTCAATATTAGTAGTACTACATTAATAATAACAATGAAAGATTTATTAAATTAATCAGCTAACTTAAGTCAATAGCTGTGCATTCATTTTGGCTTAAATATAACCGAATAATTCAATGAGTAAACATCTCTCCTGCATCAGGTTTTCAAGCACCCAAAGTACAATGGCTTCACCATCAACAACGACATCCTTCTGATCAAGCTCGCCTCCCCTGCCCAGCTGAACGCTCGCGTGTCTCCTGTGTGTGTTGCTGAGACCAACGACAACTTCCCTGGTGGCATGAAGTGTGTGACCTCTGGATGGGGCCTGACCAAGTATAATGGTACCTCTCTACACTTTATCTCTCTTAAAGTGAAGGTCTGGTTAAATATCAAGTTTTTCCCTTGCTGCAAATGCAGTCAATTAGCCAAGACATTTTTGTGCGCAAAGTTTGGTTCTTTTGTTTTGAACTGAAGTTGTGAGGCCAACAAACAATGAATAATCTATAAAAAAAAGTGTAGGACATTCAAAATTCATCATTCAAGATACTTGCTATGTGACAATCCAATATGAGGTTACTTAACAACTCAACACTGTTTGAGGCAAATATTTGATGGGTTAGGCATGCAGCTGCATGATGCTAACTGGTGGCTATTGGCTACATTTGCCTTGTAGCATCAATTAAAAACTAAAGAAGCAAACTTCTGACACCAAATGTGCCCTGACTGACCGGTCAAGGCTCAGAGGAAATCTCTAAAAATAAGATTGTTTTGTTGAACTATTCCTTAAACATTGTTTAAAGCTTGATGTTATCCTATTCATAAGCTGATATGCAGTTCTGGGCAGAATACTTAAAAAGTACACTGTCAAAAATGTATTGAGTAACATATTTTATTATAATACATAAAAATTCACGCATCCAGAAATACATTGAAATTAAGTTTAGAATGAATAGAGGCAAGGCAGATGGAAAAATCTCTTGTTGTTAGCATTACTTTGGTCTGAAGCAGGCAATAAAAACAATGCTGCTCTCATAATCCACTGCCGTCTCATAAACTAAGCAAAAAATTCACTTTCAAATTTAACTATAAAGTGGACAATTATGTGATTTGCCATGAAACACATGGACACCAATTTTCACTTGTGCACATGTCCACCACTGAGTAGACGCAATCAACCCTCAAAAAAGTTCAGTAACGGCAGTCGTGGGCTGGAGGGTAGGGACCCGGCCATGTGACTGGAACATTGCCGGTTCGATCCACAGAATCAACAGTACATGTCTGAGGTGTCCTTGAGTGAGGACTGCTCCCTGGGTGCTGCGGATATGGCTGCCCACTGCTCCAGGCAAGTGTGCTCACTGCCCCCTAGTGTGTGTGTGTGCTCACTAGTGTGTATGTGGTGTTTCACTTCATGGATGGGTTAAATGTGGAGGTGAAATTTCCCCACTGTGGGACTAATAAGGGTCACTTAACTTAATGCTGAGATAAATAGCTGGCCCAGCACTTTGATTTATCCGCCTACTCAGGCTTTAGCTGGAACTTAAATGTTTGTAAAGAAGCCATTTTGAGGTCTTTTTGAGAGCACATCTTTACAGGCTGATTGTTAAATAGTTCATATCAGGCATTGATAGTGATAGTGATATATTGGCATATTGGTAAATAGATGGTAAATATTTTTTTTATTTAGTGGGTAAATATTCTAAAAGTATTCCCCAAAAAATTCAAATGTAACTACACCTAAATATCACCTTTAAAAGACGTAACCTGGACTGAATACAGTTTGCATATTTCGATAACATATTGTTAATACTAGTATTCTGTTACATCCAAACCAAATAGCTAAAATGCTAAACTATTTTTTTCAGAAAAATAGCACTTGCCTGATTCTGGTGTATACTTTTTGTCTTGAGAGAATTCTACAATATCACTTCAATAACTGTTTTCATCTTTGTAACTTGTCACTTTTTCTTCTACATTAAAGCTCCTGATACCCCACCTTTGCTCCAGCAGGCCACTCTTCCTCTGCTAACCAATGATGACTGCAAGCGTTACTGGGGCTCTAAGATCACTAATCTGATGATCTGTGCTGGAGCCTCAGGAGCTTCCTCATGCATGGTAAACCATTAGATCTCATGAAACACAAACAAAACTAGCTAAAATTTGCCTTTAAACTAAAACTACAACTTTTGCAAGTTCATTTTATCACTATAAGCCAATGAACATGCTGACCCACGCTATACTAATAAAAGTCTTTGGGCAAGATCTTTGTACCATGATGAAACTATAAGTCTCTAAGATTGTCTACCAAGTGTGTAAATGATACAGTATACAATTGTCATCCTCTGAAGCTTCTGCCAAAAGATCTGATGGAACAAAATCTCGTGTGTGTTTCAGGGTGACTCTGGTGGTCCTCTGGTGTGTCAGAAGGCTGGAGCTTGGACCCTCGTTGGTATCGTGTCCTGGGGCAGCGGCACTTGCACTCCCACCACGCCTGGAGTGTATGCCCGTGTCACTGAGCTCCGTAGCTGGATGGATGAGACAATTGCTGCTAACTAAAGCATCTTTATCTATTTAGATTCAACATCATCAATAAAGACGCTTTGATACCTTAATATTTAATTGTCCTCTTATTCCTTAAAATAGAAGCTTTAAGGGCTGTGGACAAAAATCAAACATTATGGTTCATCCAAAATCCACATCAAATGGCCACTTAGGGGCACTTGCTTCATTGGTGTACCTAGTAGGCTGTCATGACCAGTGATGCGAGCTGTAATTAACCTATTTTATCTGATATGTTCAGTTTGCATTTAACAAGTACACTGATATCAGTTTCTATAGGCTCCTCTTAAATTAATATGTTGTGTATTCTGTACACACCTTTGATGGTTTAATGGCAGTTGAAAGTTTTAATGGAGAAAAACACACGCACATAGATAGCAACAATATTTAAATCAATGTGCATTCATGAACTTAAGGTGAAAAGTTCATAATAAACTCACTTCATAACTTGCAAAACTAGAAAGCACTAGACATGGAGTTAACATTTCAACCAGCAGCAGTTTGTCAAAATATTGACTCAGTTTCTCAAAACCTGGACATTTTTTCCCTTGAGATACTGACTTAACACCTAACACCTAACCCCCAATTGCTCCCCAGGTGCCATGGATAGGGCTGCCCACCGTTCTGGGCAAGCGTGCTCACTGCCCCCTAGTGTGTGTGTCCACTGTGGTGTTTCACTTCACGGATGGGTTAAATGTGGGGATATAATTTCCCTGTTTGTGGGATTAATAAAGTATCACTTAACTTAATATCTTAAATAACTACTTTGTTCTTGAAATATTGGCTCAGTATCTCAAAGTAATTGTTTATTTACCCAAAACATTGACTTCATGTACATCAGTATTTTGGAGCAATAGTTCATTATTATGAGACACTAAGTCATCATTTTGACATAGTAAGTCATAGTAAGTCATTATTCTATTCTGCTAGGTCAGTGTCCAGAAAGGTAACTGTTTAGAGATACTAAGGAAAAAAAATGAAAACATTATTTTGAGATATTGTACCAATATTTTAAAAATATAAGCTCATACTTTTTGTCCAGAAATGAAGAAGAAAAAACAGGCATGTTCCTCCTCTACCTGATGGGAATGGGCTAATAGAAATTGAACACATTTATATAAAAACAATTAATAAGGTATTTTTTTAGACACCAGAAGATTACTGGGTTTAATGCCACACTGGCAGAAAAAAAAGAAATTACACAGGTTGTCAAGTTTTTGGTAAAGACTGATGAATCATTTAATGATTTAACAATTCTGAATTACAGAATTACTACTTCTACACAAAACTAAATTTCTCCTTGCTTTCCATATTAATGCAGTAGACATGTTTTATAGTGCATCACTACAGCTCTGAAATCTTGTTACCCCAAGTGAGGTCATTCTTTTAGAAACCTCGGGACATGTATTACGTGTATTTAGTACAACTAAACCAACGAGTGGGAATAAGTCAGCTGGCTATGGTTTTACTGTGCCCCGAGTGAGAAAAAGCCACAAAGAGCCACTTTATGCTTGCTTCATCAGACTCAGACACGTGAAATGAGCACGTACTTTGAAGATGAGTGTGTTTGTGTGTGTATTCCTGTGGGTGTCTGGAAGAGCAAAACAGCAAACAACCAATAAATTGTATAGATAGATGAACTGCACATTAATGCACTGCATTATGTTTTTATATGTACATTTATTTTCCACTTTAGCGTGTATAGCCAATAGTGATGTGATCTGAACAACATCCAAGCACACAAACTTTTCTTGAGATAACAGCAGGTTGCATGTGAGATACAATGCTGTGTAAAAGTCAGAGGCCACCCTTTTGTTTATTTAACTTTGTCAAAAAGTTTAATATCAAATCTATCAGTATTTCATTTTTGTGCAGTCTACAGACACCTTACGTCTTCCATCCTTCCAAACTTAAAACCAGGCACTTACAGTGGTGTCTTCTCAATAAAAGCTATTTTTAAATGAGTCAATAATAATTATAATGGCAACATATTTTCTGGCCACAAGAGGGAGCGTCATCATTAAATGCAAATTTTTACTTCAAACATCCATTGACTTATATGCCTTACAATATTTATCTTGTGGCACAGAAAGTTTCTGGATTTTATATATTCCTTTTTCTTACTACTTTTTAACAAATTAATTGTATCTGGCTTCTTCTGACTTAAAGTGCTACAAATACATAAGCAATTATCTGATTATAACAAAATATGAAACATTTGTACAGACAAACAGTGGGTGTATTTTGAACTAGTCTTCTATTATATTACTCAATAATCACAAAAATTGAAAGTTAGGAATGCAGTGTTACCATGGACCACTGAAGCAGCAGGCAACTTGAAGCAATGTGATGTTAGTACCTTAATAATGTTAATAATGATAAAAAATTTAGGATGTAGGAGACTTATGTTGCTAATAAGGACTGATAGTACCTGGACCCCTTAAATTGCCGCTTGGAGCTATAGTTAGCTTATAGCATATTTAGAAAACATGGTTGGAATCACAGGGACAGCCCTATCATGGTTCAAATCTTACCTAACAGAATGTTATCAGTTCATCAGTGTAAACAATTTATCCTCCAATTATTCAAAAGTGAGATTTGGAATTCCGCAGGGCTCTATTTTAGGACCATTATTATTTACACTATACGTGTTACCGTTAGGCACAATTATAAGTAACCATGGCATTAACTTTCATTGTTACGCAGACGATACACAACTGTACATATCAGCCAAGCCTGATGACAAATACAGATTAAAGAAAATAGAGGACTTGTTTAAAAGATGTGAAATGCTGGATGTTACGTAACTTCCTCCTACTAAACAGCAACGAAACAGAGGTTCTCCTTCTGGGTCCAAAATTAGCAAGAAGTAAATTATCAGATTTAATCTTAAATCTTGCCGACTTTCCAGCCACGCCTGGCTCAGCAGCAAAAAATCTTGGCGTTATAATAGATTCAGATTCATCTTTCGATCAACACATAGGCAGCATCACTAGGACAGCTTTTCTACATCTTCACAACATTGTCAAGATCAGAAATGCCCTATCCCTGCGTGATGCAGAAACACTAGTACACGCTTTTATTACTTCTAGGCTAGACTACTGTAACACGCTACTGTCAGGATCTACGAGCAGGAATTTAAACAAACTTCAACTAGTCCAAAATGCCGCAGTCAGGGTCCTCACTAAAACCAGAAAATTTGATCATATTAGTCCAGTGCTATCATCACTTCATTGGCTGCCTATTAAATTCCGTATTGATTATAAAATTCTCTTATTGACATATAAAGCCCTACATGGTCTTGCTCCTGAGTACCTGCAAGACCTTATTTCCCATATGAGCCATCACGACTACTCAGGTCCCAGAGAGCTGGCTTAGTAATAGTCCCCAGAATTCATAAGGCTGCTGCTGGGGGAAGAGCTTTTTCTTATAAAGCCCCCAAACTCTGGAACAATCTTCCAGAATCTGTTTGGGACTCAGACACAGTCACAATCTTTAAGACTAGGTGGAAAACTCACTTGTTCAGTTAGGTAGGTAATGTTCCCCCTTAGATAAAGGCAGCAGATCCAGGGGTCCATGGACACAGGGAATTATAGTAAACTGAGACACTGGTGCTGTCGTCCCGCTGCTCGCATGCGGTCACTCAGGTATGTGGACGGTGGAGCGGAGGGATGTCAAACTGTTTCAGAGTGCTGCCGTGTCTGTGTTTCCTTCTGGTTCTCTCGTTTTAGCTAAGCTGTCATAGTCAGATCATTAGCCACACTCTGTAAATGTTTACATCCCCTGTTTTACGTACAAAAAGACAGAATCAAACTAATTCCATGTCCCTGCCTTTTTTCCGAGTATACGACCACCAACATGTCCGGCCGGACACTGAAGGACGACTGACTGTCGAGCCCTCCTGCTGCTCTCTTCAGACCAGCTGCCCACGCCCCAGCTACCGCCATCTACCTTGGACTAACTGCCCACCCTACACTGATGTTTTCATAGACCCCTAGCTATTACTACTACTAATACCACTGCTATTAATATTAGTAGTATAATCACTTGTAGGTAGTTTGACCAGAGGAGGGTGGGTCCCCCCTGGTGAGCCTGGTTCCTCCCAAGGTTTCTTCCTCAGCTCTGAGGGAGTTTTTCCTTGCACTGTCGCCCCTGGCTTGCTCACAGGGGGGTTGTTACATTCTTGTTAAAACTTTGTCTTTTCTGGAATTCTGTGAAGCTGCTTTGTGACAACATCCGTTGTAAAAAGCGCTATACAAATAAATTTGATTTGATTTAGCTTATTACTATCTAAATGAATGCCTTGTGTTTAAATGACATTAGAATCATTACATAATCCTTGAAAATGTCTCTAAATTTACCATGATTATATTATGATTGTATCTGTATACTTTTTTATTAATTATTTTTATTGTGCTATTGCAATTCAAACTAATTCAGTAGAATGTTCCATATGTGAAGTCTGAAAATCACTAAACAACCATGTAAGACCTCTTAGACGACCAAACTGTCACCATCAGATACACACACTTTCATCTTTGAGAGAGAGGGGAAAATCAAGCTCCAGTCTGTATTCGGATCTAAGAAAATCCATAGGTGTTTCTGTCCACCTTTCAACTGTGAGAAGACAAGTCAGCCCTATGGGTCCGAAAGGATGTGTCAAGAAGCTGTTACTGAGAAATAGAAATATGCCAAAAAATGATAGAAAAAAGATAGAAAATTGCACTAGAACCCCTAATATGAACGTTTGAAATGTGGAGTGGTAGTTTTGTAAACTGAAGAGCCTAATTTTGGTAAATGTGATTTCTTGGACTGTGAAAAGTAAAACACAACCAACTTTTTAAAATGAACTTTGGAGGTGAAGAAAAATATATCCCTGCAGCTTATTCCTTCTTTCAAGAACTGAAAGCAAATTTCTCTAAAAGCTCCCTAAAATGGAAGCTGTAATAGGCAGAGTGGACAGTGTAAACACAAAAAATGTTGTATTTAGTCGTGTTTTGCCCAAAGATGAAAAAATAATGGTTTTGCTGAACATCAAATAAATTAAAATATTTTTCACAATACTGGTCGATCTACGTTCCCACCCTCACCTATGGTCATGAGCTTTGGGTAATGACCGAAAGAATAAGATCGCGAATACAAGCGGCCGAAATGAGTTTCCTTCACAGGGTGTCTGGACTCTCCCTTAGAGATATGGTGAGATGTTCGGTCATCCGGGAGGGACTCGGAGTAGAGCCGCTGCTTCTCCACGTCAAGAGGAGCCAGCTGAGGTGGTTCGGGCATCTGGATAGATTGGCCTGTCACAGGCAAGTCCACCTGGGAGGAGACCCCGGGGAAGACCCAGGACACGCTGGCGTGACTATATCGCCCAGCTGGCCTAGGAGCGCCTCAGAATCCCCCCTGGGAAGCTAGTGGAAGTGGCTGGGGAAAGGGAGGTCTGGGCCTCATTGTTTAGGATGCTGCCCCTGCGACCCGAACCCCGGAGAAGCGGAAGATAATGGATGGATGGATGGATGGATGGATGGATGGATGGATGGATTATTATTATTAACTTTAGCATTAACAATATTATTAGCATTTTATGACACTCATAGAAAGGTGCAATTCTAGGCGGAATTCCCCTTTAAAATGTATGTACTGTAGTTTATGCAACATAAACAGTCCTACAGTGTCAGTTTTCACAGCATCAGGCAAAAATAAATAAATCAATCAAATAACAAATATAAACCAAACCAACCAAAGCCATGTGCTTTGCTCTTCGTTTATTGATGACACACGTTAATGTTCAGAGGGGAATCTGTACAAAAGCTAAAGCAAAAAGGAGGCACTCTCTAGGATTACATTTATGTGAATGCTGCTTACGTAGCTGAATTTAAGGCAATTACTAAACTATTTATGAAGCTTTTAATCAAAAAGTGGCTTAAATACACTAATACCCAGAGCTGCAATACTTTATGGCTGTACTGAGGACACTATATTGTCACAATACTGTGAATCTGGTGGAAATAATTTTGGAATAATGTCTGTAATAAGCCACTTTTCAGATCAATCCTACAATAGCATTATAAATAGACTGTGACAATTTGCAGTGATTTTCCCTGTAACAAATTAAAAAAGGATCTACGCTACAATAATATGTGTGCATATAAATAATTACAAAAAAGCAGATAATATTGAGGTATGACACAATGTTTGTGATACTGTAATTAAATACATTCAAAATACTCTTGAACTTAGAATTTTTGTAAATTTTGCATCTTTGCATGTTCGTCTTGTGCATTTGTGAGACTTTGGCACATTTACAGCTACCAGCACCTCATCCAGGGTCAGCCTTATGAATGCTAGGCACGCCCGTGTTTGCAAGTGTGGTCCATGCTACGGCAGTAGCAGAAGGCTTTGAAGAAGCGGCAGTAGCAGGTGTCACAGGCGTCGCAGCAGGGCAGCTGGTGGCCCAGGCAGGACTGCTGGTGGGGGATACAGCGGCCAGGGGAGCGCGTGCCTCTCCTTTGCAGCTGCACTGCATCAGCCACGTCCTGTGGGTACTGAACAGACGTCACAAGGCACTATCAGCAGACTTGCCAATATCTGACCACACAATGTTTCAGTTCTTTAGGAATTTAGGATTTATGATAAAAAAAAAATTTAAATACACTGAATATGCAAATATGAGCACAGACAGTGCGGCAGAACACAAAGACCCTCCTTAACTATATATATAGAAGTATAGGGTTAGAAGTTTAGGGTTAGAGATAACGACATCAAACCATCTCCAAAGCTTTCTGACTGGGTGGATTGTTTCCATGTAGCAGCCATTAGTCAACACCCTAACAATCATTTTGGATACCACATTAAGCACCTAGAAGCCCTCTAGCAACCCACTGGAATACCTTGGCAATCACATACCACATCACACCACTGAGGATACCATAGTAACCACCTAGCAACCACCTGGGATACCATGGCAAACATCCCTAGCACTCACCAGAGATACTATAATAACTACCTAGCCACACCCTAGCTGTCACCTTCAATACCAAACGCACCACACAGCAACTTCTTAGCCACCACCAGAGATGCCACTGCAAACACAAAGCAACACCCCAGTGCCATAGCAACCACTTCATTTTCAGAGAATAATTTCCATTAACTTAAAAATGATTGGTCCTCCTCTCAAGTCAGCGGCCTTAAAAGACAGACAATCTATAATCCTTCTTGTTTTCCACTCTGTCTTTAATTTGTTGCCCTTGGGTCACCATTATCACTGTCTTTTATGCTGGTCTGAATGGCAAAGGGTGACCAGTAAATCAACAAATAAACATGCATAAGTCCACATTAGAAAAAGAGAAATGATCGTGTAATATCTTGATGACCACAGTGCCTATGGTCATCAAGATATTACACGATCATTTCTCTTTTTCTAATGTGGACTTATGCAAGTTTATTTGTTGATTTACTCTTTATTTATGCTGATATTTGTCCACTGTTATCTCCTTGATAATTATATGCCCTGTGATCCGACACTGGGGAAGAAAACAGAGTTGATTATAACTGATTATTATCGATTATAACATTTCAAAATCAGTGCAGGTCAATTGTCAATGCACACCCACAAAACAGGTTGTATGAAATTCAAAAGGGTTTCTTATGCATTTAGCATTTTTCTGATCCAATGCATCATTTAATGACTATAAATCTATTGAAAACACTGAGCATTTTCAAAGGCAAAAACCGACCTTTTATTGGTAGTAGCAAAAGCTCAGTGATCAGTTTTATCAAAAATAATATTACTGTAGACAAGAGCCTAAATATTTAATTAGGCTTAGTTTAAGATTAAAAATGTGTCTGGTCAAATATTTAATTAGGCTTAGTTTAAGATTAAAAATGTGTCTGGTCAATGAGTTGACATTTAAAGTGTGTTTTTTTCCCCATTTATTGTCACTGGAGAGTTTGGTTATCACTGATCTACCCAACGGCTAAATGATCGCTACAACAACAAGCTTCTTTCTTTTATCATTTGCTGCCACTGTCAACTGAGCACAAGCTCTATTTAACACATGCACTCAGACGGAAAAAATACTTCAGCTTCCAGGAAACTTGGAAAACATTCATTTTTCCTTAAGCAGTCTCCCTTCAAAGAGAGGATGAAACATAATGCAAAAAAGCATGATCGTCTTTAAGTGGTAATTTCCGGCGTACCTCATCATAGGAACCAGGATCCACCATCAGCTGCTCTTCCACTGAGTCAATCCTGGGCCGTACAGGATCCACTCCTGGAACCGAGTCTTGCACAGCTTCAAAACAGTCAAACCAGCATCAGAACATTTCAATCTTATGCATAAATTTTAACGCCAAATATGCATTAGATTTTACATTAGTTGTTAAACAACAAGCATCCAGAATAAAAATCATGACTTTAAAAGGGGAATTCCAATGTTTTTCTGAACTTTCTGCACAATTATAAGACATAAACAAAGCTGTTCAGAGAGGTTTGTGAAAATGTTGCATTTTAGAGAAACTTGCAGGGGATTGTTCACAGTGGTGGTGACAAGAACCAGATGTCTAAAGTGCTTAATGCCTCTAAAAGCTCCCTCACAGAAAAATAAGTGAAATGGTTATGAATTCACTGCCTGATGCCTGAGACACTGTTTTACAATACTTTGGGCCAAAAATGGGTTCTATAATATACTTTTTAAAAAGCCATTTACAGTGGAGCGGTTAATGCAGAGCAAAATAGTACCCAGAGAATACTTACTTTTTCAGATTTACCTCTATTTTACAATTATTAGCATTTCATATACAAACCAGAAGCCACGTGTAGGTTGTTTCGGATATTAAATAAAATGGCTATTTACACTGGAAACACTGAGATCTCAGAGAAAGAAATCAGAGTTTCTCTTCAATGAATCATTTGACTCAAACCACTCTAAGTGAGTCAATCAAGAAGTGACTGAATTATGCAGATATTTTGAAAAACTGGCCTTAGAAAAGTAACAGAGGCTTAAACTAAATCTGATTTTGTTTAGCTATTGGGGAGAATGGTTCCTATAAAAGAATCTTATCGTATCTTTTCCTATATAATCTATGGGAACAATCTGCAGAAACAAAAGCAGTTACTTGCAAAAGTTCTGGCACCCCAGTCAAGTGACACGTTTTGTTGATTTTCTAGGAGAAAATAAGTTAACACAGCCTCCACTGTGAACACACTTCTTAATGCACAACTAGTGTGTATTTGCTGAATTTAACATGTTGAAATAATAATTTTGCAAAAGTTTATTAAAAAATTATAATGCATGTTTTTATGTTTTATTTTTTCCAATATTTATGTGTTATATAACTTAATTTGACTTTTGCATAAGGATGTATCGGTATGTATAATGAACTTATCTCACTTACTAATGTCTGAGAAAAATGAATTGTCTGTCCTCCGTATGCTGGGACGCGAGTCTTCTATGCGGTTAGTGCGGACAAGACCGGACGCCACCTGCACCATGTTGAGACTCAACCAGCAGAAGATTACAAGATTTAACATGGCCACTGATCCAGAAAAGTGCTCTTCACTATGTAACCTGATGGGTGATTGAATAAAAGCACAAAAAAGGCAAGTTTAAGCCCTTAAAAGGCCAGGGCCCACCAGCGGGCCCAGTTTTATTAGACACGTCTTTAAGCTCAGCCAGTTTGCTTTGAAGACTCTGTAGTTACTGAATAATGAACCTTAGTATGCAATTTGCCTGGAATTCACAATCAATCAACCTTTATTTAAACTCAGAATACAATGAGGGAGACCCTCACTTACAATGTAGCTGAGTAATACAGCATGAAATTTTAAGGGTTTAAGAGATAATGTACAATAAAATAAGTTGTAGAATCAACCAGCAAAGAATCAACCAGCAAAGAAACAACCAGCAACTGCATTTTGACATGAAAATAACCAACTGCCAACATTTGCAATACATTTCACATGATCTATTAAATGACATTTCTTTAAGTGGGACCAAACAATGCAAACAGTGTCTGATGTAAAAGTGCACATTTATAAAGACCACTTCAGCAATCTCAAAGGCAAGCACTTACCGTAAAACCGCTTCCACGATACAGATTACAAACTGTTCTAGAGTAAAAATGAAGAAAAAAGGGAAACACTGTAAACACCGTAGTTGAGTGCAGGATTTATCTTAATCTGGGTCCGGGAAACCGGCCTTTAGCGCAAGAAACGTCTTATGTGAGGCTTAAAGCTGGCTGAAGCACATAGTAACATGTTTACCTGGAGGCTGCGTGCACTGGGTGAGTGTGTGTCTCTACATGCATGTATGTGCGATGTCTCATACCTGCAGTGTTCCTGACCCCTCAGTTAAGGGTGTGCACCACACTCTGCTTTATAACAGTCCCTGGGTTAGGAGGAGGGTGATCCTAATCAGTGGGTGGAGGAGTGGTCTCTTACGTCTTGCTGGTTTTAGCCACACACCATCATGAACACACAAACACACTCACACCCCATAAGGAACATAAGTTTACGTGCCCAAGATGTACGAGAAATGTATATCAGTCAATATATTTGCTAATCACATCCAACTGAGACAGAGCCTCATATCTCCAATATGACAATAAAAATGAAAATAAACGAAAAAGAACTTTTTGCCACATTTTATGTCTTTACAATCTGTTAAATTCTGAAAATAAATAGTAAGTGTGCATTAATGTGTGTAGAAGTGTGTTCTCTTCATTGCTGTGTTTGATGTACTTGTAACTGAACTACATACACTGACACACCACCATGTAAGTGTCACTGCAGTGCTGAGGAAGACCCACCACCCAGAAGATACCTGCTTTGTGGAGGTCCTGTGGAACAGAGTGAAAAGGGGCTAGCAGAGCATGCAGATAAACAGATGGAATACAGTCTGTAATTGTAGAACTACAAAGTGCACCTATACAGTGAGTGGAGCTGATAAAATGGGCAATGAGTGCGTTATGGAGCATGGTGTATATGTAATAATGTTTTTATTAGTGCACTGTAAAAAATTGTATTTTAACTTAAAACGTTAGTGTTCAAGGTGACTTAACATTTTAAGGTATTTGAACTTTGAATAGTAAGTTAAAAGAATAGGAATCTGAGTTTTACGCCTTGTCAACATATTTTAAATCAGCCCAAACACAAACCTTTTCAAAGCTAACCCCCCCCCTCATTTTTACAGTGTACATATATGGCAGAGATTTATGTAAATGTATTTTAAATTATACTCATATACTTGTATGACATTCTCATTCCTATTAAAAAGTGTGACATAGCTAAAACGAGAAGTGTATGTACACTGTTGAAAAGTTTAACATCACTTGTAATGTTAACCATTTGTCTTGTTTTATATTCAATATTAAAATATACAATATAAATTTAAACATTCTGATCTAGAAACAAAACATATTTTATGTTTTTTTCACTTGATTTCCTTTGACTTTCCTCTGCAAGATTATCTTATATCTAATTTCTTCTGAAATATCATGTAAAAATATACAACTTGCACTTATTATGCGTTTTGACTGGAATTAAACTGTTATGATTGATATTAAATAAATTAAATAAATGAACCGTTTCACCATACAAAGAATCATTCAAGCATGCAAGTGTTCATGGTTACATATAGAAGCAATTCTTTCCTAAAAATGGCACAGCAGCACCTTCGCTCTCTAGAACGGATGGAAAGAGCAGACCTCCCCTCTTCTGTCCTCATAACTTTCTACAGAGGCACTATAGAGAACATCCTGACCAACAGCCTCCCAGTGTGGTACGGCAGCTGCACCGCAGCAAACCAGAAGTCCCTCCAGAGAGTGGTGAGGACGGCAGAGAGAATCACCAGAACCCACTTCCGTCCATTCAAGATCTCTACCTGTCACACTGCCTCAGCAGAGCCCCCAAGATAGAGACCTCACCCACCCTGCCCATGGACTGTCCAGCCTTCTGCCCTTTGGCAAACGCTACTGCAGCATGCGGTGCAAGACTGCCAGACTCAGCAGGAGCTTCTTCCCACAGTTCCATCAGACTGCTCAACTCCCTCTAACAATGCGCAACATGCAGGCCTAAAGGGACTGTTGAACTCCAGAACATACATACAGAATGTCTGATCACTTCTATTAGAACTGCCTTCCTATCTTAAAAATGCAGCTGTTTTTTTTCTGTGCATTATTTTCAGTGTTCTCATCACTTGAGTACTTCATCTCCTTTCACCAGTGTCATTTTTAACATTTTAATTTTTAACATGTAACATTTCCTGTTACACTTTGCAACAATACTATCACAGAGAATAATGTGTAATATGTCTTACAAACATTTATAAAAGTTTAAAGACATATATTGCAGCTTGCCATATTTCCATTATCTTCAAAGTCTGCTTAAATGGAGTTTAACTCAATGTGTGTGTGTGTGTGTGTGTGTGTGTGTGTGTGTGTGTGTGGGTGTGTGTGTGTGTGTGTGCAGACTGGACAGAGTACAAAGTGACCATTTCATTTCTTCACTTAAGTTTGATGTTCCTTACCGCTGGGTAAACATTCTATGAACTTGTGGCTCCACCAGGTATTTTTAATGGCTGACGCAGTAAAGGGGGAACAAGCAATAAAACCTTCATGGCTCTGCACATCAACTTCAATCAGGCTTGTTCAATGATTTTATTTTTATTAGAATTTGAGTAATGGAAAGGAAATATGTGGAAATAGATATTGATGTGCAACATTTATGGGACGTTTGACTGTGACCATTAAACAAGATTGCAATAAAATGCTTAAAATGAATTAAAATTAATTTTCTTCCTTTTAGTACAAACAACTGTGCTTGTTTTAATGAATATGAAGCGACAGTATGTACACATCCCATAAATCAATCAGAATGGACTGTGTATTGGTACAGTGCAAAAGCAAAAGAGTTCAGCTTTAATGTGAAAAGAACTATCTAGTACCGATGAGATTATATATGAATGTTGAACTACACCGACTATAAACATCTGTGTTTTGAAACTACAAACATTTAAGATCAAATTTCAGCAGCAGCAAAGCAAAGAATCCACACTTCTCTTTTCTGACTGCATAATTTACTGGATATTGTCTTCTAAATGGAATAAAAGCTTGACATCTGCCTGATGGACAATCATCAAGAACAGCAGGCTTCTGTTTTTAGCCACAGCCAGCTTGTACCGGAACTAATTCATGATGACTTTATTTAATTTCTTGTTCACTGGAAAAAACAGACAGGTATTCTTGCACTTAAGGTTATTTATAATTGAATGGGATGTCAGTATTATTTCTTGGTAAAGAGCACTTACTAAATGGCAATATACCTTCAGGATGGTCAACACAAGATGTCCTATATACTTAATCAAACATCTCCGTTCTTTAAGCTTTTACTGCTTGCAAGAAAAAGTGTGGTATTAGTTAAAAGAGGCTTCTGACCAAAATAGCATTTACACATTCACACAAAAGCAGATACAATACAGAGTAAATGTATACATGAACAACCAAAGCTCTGCAATCTGAATGAGGGGAAAATTAGGAGATATCAATAAATTAGGTAGGGTTTAAAGGAATAAATACCAGAAAATTTGATGTAGATGGTGTTGATTGGTATATTTTCTTTAATCATTGTTTTTACCTTATGTACTGAGAACGATGTATTGCTAAACAGAAATCAGAAAAAAGGTAAAAAAATTAAGGGAACGCATCATTTCTATCATTTCACATACGGTTTCAAATTTTCAGAAGTGTATGTGTGTATACATATATATATATATATATATATATATATATATATATATATGTGTGTGTGTGTGTGTGTGTGTGTGTGTATCTATATATATATATATATATATATATATATATATATATATATATATATATATATATATATATAATGTAGATATTATACATTTTCATGGGACAACATGAAACTTGGATATAACTTGAAGTAGTCAGTGTACAGCTTGTATAGCAGTATAGATTTACTGTCCTCTGAAATGAACTCAACACACAGCCATTCATGTCTAAATAACTGGCAACACAAGTGATTACACCTCACAGTGGACATGTCCACATTGTGCCCTATTGTGTCGTTGTCCCTCCCTGTTGTCATGTGACTCATTAGAATTACAAGGTTCCAGGTGTGAATGGGGAGCAGGGCTGTTAAATTTGGTGTTTTGGGTACAATTCAACATGGATGTTCAACATGGATGTTCAACATATTCAACATGGCACCTCATGGCAAAGACCTCTCTGAGGATGTGAGAAATAGAATTGTTGCTCTTTACAAAGATGGCTTAGGCTATAAGGAGTTTGCTAACACCCTGAAACTGAACTATAGCATGGTGACCAAGGTCATACAGCGGTTTTTCCACACAGGTTCTGCTACGAACTGGCCTCGCCGGGGTGACCAAAGAAGTCGAGTCTACATGTTCAGCATTATTTCCAGAGGTTAGCTTAAAAAAACAGATGCAAAAGTGCTGCCAGCATTGCTGCAGAGGTTGAAGAAGTGGGAGGTCAGCCTGTCAGAGCTCAGACCATCCGCCACACAATGCATCAACTTGGTCTGCATGGCCATCATCCCAGAAGGAAGCCTCTTCTGAAGCTGACTCACAAGAAAGCCCGCAAACAGTTTGCTGAAGACAAGCTGTCCAAGAATATGGATTGCTAGAACCATGTCCTGTGCTCTGACGAGACCAAGATAAACTTGTTTGGCTCAGAGGGTGTCCAACATGTGTGGTGGTGCCCTAGTGAGGAGTACCTCACAGTCAAGCATGGTGATGGTAGCATCATGGTCTGGAGCTGCATGAGTGCTGCCTGCATCAGTTCTATTGCGTTGAGGTCAGGACTCTGTGCAGGCCAGTCTAGTTCTTCCACACCAAACTCGCTCATCCATATCTTTATGGACCTTGCTTTGTGCACTGGTGCGCAGTCATGTTGGAACAGGAAGGGTCATCCCCAAACTGTTGCCACAAAGTTGGGAGCATGAAAATGTCCAAAATCTCTTGGTCTGCTGAAGCATTGAGTTCCTTTTACTGGAACTAAGGGGCCGAGCCCAACTCCTGAAAAACAACCCCACACCATAATCCCCCTCCACCAAACTTTACACTTGGCACAATGCAGTCAGACAAGTACCGTTCTCCTGGCAACCGCCAAACCCAGAGTCATCCATCGGATTGCCAGACGGAGAAGCACGATTCGTCACTCCAGAGAACACATTTGTCCAGAGTCCAGTGGCGGTGCTTTACACCTCTGTATTCCACGCTTTGCATTGTGCTTGGTGATGTAAGGCTTGGATGTAGCTGCTCGCGCATGGAAGCCCTTTCCATGAAGCTCTCTACACTGTTCTTGAGCTAATCTGACGGCCACATGAAGTTTGGAGGTCTGTAGCGATTGACTCTGCAGAAAGTTAGGAACCTCTCCGCACTATGCGCCTCAGCGTCCGCTCATGCTGTCGTCCCCAATCACTTCCACATTGTTATAATACCACTGACAGTTGACTGTGGAATATGTAGCAGTGACGAAATTTCACGAGCGGACTTGTTGCACAGGTGGCATCCTATCACAGTACCATGCTGGGATTCACTGAGCTTGTGAAGAAAATGTTTGTAGAAGCAGTCTGCTTTTATTTATAAATTAGCCTTCAGTCCTTGACAAAGGAAATAAATGATATATCTAACAGAAAGGTCTCTGATAACAAATGACTGCTTCATTGTCATTTTAATAGACAGAAAGTGGCACATAGTTATTGATCGTAGTTACATATAAATGTATTGCTTGGTCTTGGTCAAAATGTCATCTCTTTTCTGTTCATTTGTGGACATTAACCTTAACTCGGTAGTATAATCTACACATATTCTCCATAAATATGTGTTGGTGAGCTGTGTTCTCTGGGCTTGTTAAAAAAAAATGAACTAGCGTTCAGGTCGTTCTACGTCACTGTGATCAGATCAGATGGTCGGTCACATGAGAGTCTCTCTCCAGCTGGATTCATCCCTCAGCACGTCGGAGACGGACTGACCCTTTTCACCCAGGAATATATCCATCCTGTACATATTCCAACATGCCCTTTTCGGAGTTGTATTTTAACGTGGATAATGGCTATTTGGAAGGGCTGGTTAGAGGTTTTAAGGCCGGGATCCTCTCTCAAGGAGACTATCTCAACCTCGTTCAGTGTGAAACACTGGAAGGTGAGGATTTACTCGCTAGCCAGCTAAATTTACAGCTCCTGTCGTCTGGGCCACTGTTCTGTGTTCACTTATTGTCGTTTCAGATCGGAATTTCAACACCAGACTGTCGCTTATTTATAATATTTATTTTATTTCGGATCGCAAAGCAGCTTTATGCTTTAGTTAGCTGCCTAGCTAGCTTAGCTTGCTAACGTAGCTAGTTAGTGTAGCTATCGCTAGCTAGCTACAAAGCTAATTGACTAGCTATCGCAGGCTGTGTAATATGTCCCCTGTGTGTTAAATTCCTAATGTCAGCGATATTGGGTGTCATATATCTGGCTTTAATTTCGCCTCCAGAAATTCAGTTTATCGTGTCAAACGGCATTTCTGCTTTGAACGTTTGCATAACGTCGTTGGCCCTCGTAACTGTAAAGCTCGGCTGGCTAGCAGGCTAGCTGTGTCTCCGGTTATTTTGACAGCTACCCTAAAAAATAGTTTATCTGGGGCCTTGACGAGTATATGCAAACAACCCTAGGGCTAGTATTTATCCTCAGTTTATGGCTCGTTTTCAAATTCGTCCTCCACAACTATCAGAGAGCTGTGTTAGCTAGCTATGCTAACTGGTCATGTGATATGGGGTATGACCTCTTCAGTGTCCAGCTTTGCTGCGCACAGTAATAACGTTAAGTTCATCTGTATTGTTGAATCTACATTGATAAGAATTCGTTTTCTTTTCATCGCATGTAACGTGTTTATCCATAGCACCGCTGGGTTAGGTTAGCTAAGTCAGTTTGGTTCTGTGTTCAGGCAGCAGCTTCCTCTACTTCTGTCTGAATCACTGGAATTTTTTCTGGCCTTTTATTTTGAGGAACTGGAAACGGTTCTATCACAACTTTGGGGGGAAAAGGCAGTTACAAATCACCTGACCATTTCTTTCTTGAATTAGGAATAAGCTGTTTCATAACCTTCAGTCCTGATCTATATGCTAAATTAAGGAGGTGCTGGAATTTTCACCCCTGTACTTTTAGATCCGTCGTGATGTGATTTATGAGTTTGTGGCCTTGCTTATTTCCTCAGATTTGAAGCTGCACCTGCAGAGCACAGACTATGGAAGCTTTCTGGCCAATGAGGCTTCTCCTCTCACTGTGTCGGTCATAGATGACAAGCTGAAGGAGAAGATGGTAGTGGAGTTCCGCCACATGAGGAACCAGTCATATGAGCCTCTGGCCAGCTTCATGGATTTCATCACGTGAGTTTAGATGATATATGTATTTACATAATGTAGATGGTAAGGATACACAGCATTAATAAAGATTGGAAGGGGCAAACATGCTGTTGGCGAGCACAACATTTGTTGTTCACTTGTTTGGCTGATCTGTTTTGCAATTATGTGATTTAAATATTGTGAGCGAGGTAAGTGCTAAACTTGAATGCTGCTTCTACCCATATACCAAAATGTTGTAGTATAATTATGCGTGACTCATTGCGCTAAAAGGCCAGTTGCCTACTTGTAGGCAAGTGATTTTTCATTAAATAATTTAAAATGCCAGAGTGGCCCGTTAATGGTCAAATAATGCTCTTTTATATCGTTACTTTGGCTAATAGAAATAGGGTTTGAAATAAAAGACTAATACAAATTCATGATCGGTGCATCCCCAATAGCTGTCGGCAGTTACTGATTCTCAGACATCTTTATGCAGGTCAAAGACAGTTAGATTATTGTGCTTTAATATTGTGTCTCTTCTAAATATTGTTAGTGAGTTGCAGCAGTTGTTTTTATATGCACATGTAGGCACATAAACACACAGCTTGATATGAGCTTACACAGAAACTACACTGTGCATTTACATACATGTTGCCCTGTGCTTTTGCTTTATACATATTCCAGCAGCTTAATCTGTAACTGATATGTATATAATATGTATGTACATACATATGTACATACATACATATATATACATACACACACACACACACACACACACACACACACACACATATATATATATATATATATATATATATATATATATATATATATATATATATATATATATATATACATACATACATACATACATGGATTGGTGTCAAAGCAGCGTCTAAGTGGTGAAGAAACTAGTGCAAACTTTACTGCACAGAAAGATTAAGTTCTCATAGCAGCATTTGAAGAATTAAGAATTTAAATTACAGATGAGCAGTGATGGTTAAGGGGTGTGTGGTCAGTAAGTGGTGGATGCTGGATAGGGTCTAGATTAATCCATGTGGAAATTGGGGGCATCAGTGTGGTTAGTAATCTGACCGCTTCACAGAAGATGTTGTTGCAAAGCCTGGTGGTGGTGAAACGAATGCTCTGGTACCATTTGCCAGATGGCAGGATGTTAAAGAGTTCATGAGAGGGATGTTGGTGGGGCAAGGCTGGAAGCCTTGTGGGTGGGAGGGGTCGTCCACAATGCTGGCAGCCTTGCGTATGTAGTACGTGTGATAAGAGGTGTCGATAGTGGGTAAAGCCACTCTACTGATCTTCTCGGCTGTCTTCACAATCCGCTGTAGGGTCATACGGTCTGAAACTGTGCAGTTCTCAAACAGTGAGGCAGCTGGTCAGGACACACTATTGCCTCCCTGTAGAATGTAACGAGGATGGAATGGGCAAGATTTGCTCTCTTCATCCTCCACAGGTTGGAATCACGGAGTCTGCTACTATTTAAGGAAAATAACCTCATCATCTTTTCCCCAGTATCACATGACTATACAGCTTAAATATAAAAATGAAACCTTTTTTTCAGCTGTGCTCATCTTTACAAGGTAATGTAATTTTACCTCTGGCCACTAGGGGACACTCCCACCCAACTGCCACTTAGGTTTTAACTCGTGAAAACTGATGAATGTCCTGACAGGCTGTGTTTTTCACTTGTTTCTACAGATACAGCTACATGATTGATAATGTCATCCTCCTAATCACGGGCACTCTACACCAGAGGGCGATCTCAGAGCTGGTGCCAAAATGTCACCCCTTGGGCAGCTTTGAGCAGATGGAGGCTGTCAACATTGCTCAGACCCCTGCTGAACTCTACAATGCCATTCTGGTTGACACACCTCTAGGTAAGAAGTTAGTTTGATACACAAAGTCATTTACACTGACAAAATAGAGCTGTTCTGTATGTTTTCTTAAGCTTATTGATTTATTTCTCCCTACATCCTGATGATTTATTATCTAAATCACAGTGTAGTGGGTATAGATTGCATCGTGCCATTTAAATGAATGTTTGGCATCTGTTTATTTCAGCTGCTTTCTTCCAAGATTGCATCTCAGAGCAGGATCTTGATGAGATGAACATTGAAATTATTCGTAACACCCTGTACAAGGTGACTGCTACAACCAGTCATATTATCATATTCATAACAGACTTATATAAATAATAATCATGAAAGTAGCACTATCAAAATGGTGAATGACTCAAAATTTTTCTTTGCGCTTTTCCAGGCTTATCTCGAGGCCTTCTATAAATTCTGCACCAATCTTGGTGGGACAACAGCTGATACAATGTGCCCTATTCTTGAGGTGAGTGGACCTTTGCTTTAAGGCCTCATAAAACTTCGTTTATGAGAATCGACTCAAAAGGCTTAAATTGTGTAACTTTTGGTATTGCTATTTGCTTAGTCACACACAGACTGGGGAACAGCATCTGACTATCTGTGCAATTTCACTGAATTTATGATTCTTTACCTCAGAGCAACTTCTCTGCAGTCCATTTATAAAAGTTCTGCCATTGGACCGGAGCAAATCACTTTTGCATTGTGCCTCTTCCTTGGTTAAGCAAACCTTTAGATGGAAGTCAGTGAGCTAGGTAAAGCCTAAGCAGCCTACAGGCAAAATACTGACAATTGTGCACACACAGCTAGTGTAGACACTCTGGAGGAGCTGCACATTAATCTAAGTTCATCATGCCTAATGCCAAGTGCTGGTTAGAGGGGTATAATGTCCCAATCATTAATCTGTCGAGTAATGAAACTAGAGTCTCTGGAGTGATAGAACACCAGCTAGTATCTTTGGGATGAGTTGGAGCAGCATTTGTATGTTCCAACATCAAGACCTGCAGCATTTTATTGCATCCAGTCACAATAGCATTAGTGAGGCCCACTATTGCTCAGATCCTCACAGCAGTGTAAAGCCGTCCTAAGAGAATAGTGTCTGTTACTGCAGCAAATGGAATACAAACTATTAATATACTTGATTTCAGAAGAAACTTTGTAAGAGTAACTTTTGGACATATGACAACTATTAAAAAAATCAATTTAAAGGATGTAGAAAATTATAAATTTATGTAGAAATTCATACAATTGCACTATTTCTCTTAAACATAAACCACACTAAGCAGCGAGTTATCTATATATCTATTTTTTTTTAATTTACATTTCAGCTATAACCGAAGTAAATTACATTTTACGAAGTAAATATAGCTTTAAAAAACAAATTGGAGAGAAACAGTTTTTCTGTGGTATCTGACTTGATGACTAGACATTTCTGGTTAAGAAAGACGAACGTTTGACCACCAAAAAAAACAGCATGACTAAAATTGTTATAAATTATCATGAGAGGGCCTGCAATGCTGGCAGAGAGCCAATGGATCAAAACGAATGGTTCATTTTGGTGAATTTTAAATGGAGGAAGTATTGATAGTTATCAATGTTGTGGTGAATTATGTCGAAGTTTGCTTTCTGAGAGTATCATAAGTATTGTCAGTATTTCTAAAATGTAAAAATGTTTATGTATAAATCATAGAGATAATAAACAACAAAAACGTATATTAAATGCACAAACTTCAGTAGAAATAACTGACTAGATGCATCATATTAATTCAGTTTCTACTAAACTGTTTCCACCTTTTCCTACTTGGAATCATTGTTTCAAACATTGATTTTTACAAACGTAGTCACTGTTGTTTAGCTGGTGTGTTTCCAACTTGTTCACAAGACTCAGAAAAACTAAACATGATACAACCCCATTTTCTAAGAAGTTGGGATGCTGTGCAAAATGTAAATAAAACCAAAATGCATTGGTGTGCTCTCTACTCTACATTGAATTAAATAGTACAAAGACAACAAAAATGTTGAAACTGAGAATTTTTTTTTTTTTTTAAATATATGTCCATATAATATGTTCCAAAAAATTGTGTAATGCTAAAGAAACACCTGGTGGTTGATTGGCAACAGGTCAGTAACATGACTGACTATAAAATGAGCATTCCAAAGAGGCTGAGTTACTTTTCAGAAGTAAAGATGAGGTGAAAGACTGCACGATCAAATAGTGCAACAATTCAAAAATAACCTTTCTCAATGTAAAATAGCAAAGAACTTCATCTATGGTACATAATAGTATTAAGACTCAAATAATCTTGACAAATCTTTGGGCCCTCAGACGGCACTGTATTAAGAACAGTCATGATTCTGTGAAGGGACCATTAATGCTGAACAGTATATAAATATTTTGGCAACACATGTTGTATCCAGATGTCTTTTTTTCAGGAAAGGCCATTCTTGTTTCAGCAAGACATTAACAAACCACATTTTGCATGTATTACAACAGCATTGCTCTGTAACTGGCGTGCCTGTAGTCCAGACCTGTCATTCAATGGAAACATTTAGCACATTACGAAATAAAAAATATGACAGCTGAGACCCGGAACTGATGAGCAGCTGAAATTCTCAAGAACAATGATGTATGCACTAAAAAGGAAAGAAAGAAATATTGCATAATACTTCTTTAGAAAAATTCAAGTCAAACAACTCATTTTATGAAGGCAAATTGAAACTTGTTTCATTACAGAGAACTACCAGCTGTGTTTTAAATGGATATAGGGTTTCAGCCTGTCAAGATACCAGAGTATCCTGGCAGAGTGAGCCATAAAATGTATGTAAAGTTTGTAAATGTATGTGAAGTAACCAGTATTAGGATATAGCCGTTGCATTGACTTTTAAATACTCAGGATCCTAATCTGTGTTTTCTTAAGTTAATCTTGCTGTTGTGGGCACATAATTCCATGTACAGCTTGTCCTGGGAATAACTTTCAAATGTCCTATAAAAGACTTATGTATTTCATATTAGCACTTACGTAAACACAATCAACAATCTCAAGGCTGATGTGGTTTATCCCGTTCACGCAGCTTTAACAACGCTATTCCCTATGGAATCTCTCTCTGTGTTTTGAGTCAGAAACGCTTAGTGAGAAAAATAATAAAGCACCAAGCCATGAGAACCTGTGCGCTACTGCAGTTTTATCCCAGAGAAAGTGTGTTCTTAGACACATGAAGTGTGGCTTATTGCTTCTGTAAAACGGCAGCCAACATTAAATAGGATGAAATGCCTAATATTTTAGAGTAGAATGTATGTTGTTACTATACTAATCAACATAAGTATTTTGCCAAGAAATATAGTTCTGTTAATGTGTGTTATCATTGCCAAGCAGCCATGGACCATTAAATGAGGATAAAAATGTTTAAACCAACACTGTGTACTGTGGCTATTTTGTGAGCCTTTTAACTTTGTCATATAACAATGAACGTATGATAACACAGTAAATCTGGGCGATATGGCCAAAAATCTTATCACAATAAAAAATTGAATATCAGCCGTTCTTGATACATATGGCAATAAATGTTAAATCATTATTTCTTTCAAGTTTTCTCTCCTGAGTTGTTAATTGTTGTTTTAAATTATCCTTTATAGTCAGAATATGACAAACACTTGCCAAACAGTCGAACATTCCATAAATCTGTCATGCGATAGTGTTTGTGGTCAGATGGTTTTACCAGCTGGAAAAGCACAGCTGCAGGTTTTTGTGCTAGACTGCCTGGTTTCATGTGCTAAACTGTTTTTCTCAACAGTGTCAGCTTAGTATAAACAGGAAGCATTAGTTGGCTCGGAAGGTCAGTGATGGATCACACGATCTTACTGCTATCACTCCTACCACATGTCAGAGCATATAATAGTATTCAAACACCAGCTAGCAGACATCTGGCTTCTCTGTTCTGTCGTAGCAGTTTGAGGGGTGAACCACGTTAAAAACATTAACTGCAGTGTGAATCTCTCACGTCAAACAAACAGAGTCCTCTTTTTAGGTGCGTTTAAACTCAAATCAGACAATCAGTTTTGTCTTGTTTGATCTACAGTATCAATTCGCCATGCTGTACGAGTGATGGAGCGCTGCTTCAAGTTAGCCAGCTGCTGAAAGCAGCTAGTATGGGAAGCTAGGTTAGCATTCTCGAACTCTCAATGCCACACACAGGGCATCCTCAGTTTACTTTCGTTTAAATCAGGGCTGCAACTTGTATTATTCCACTGCTTTCTTTCACTTTTGTTGCTTGTGAATGCACTTGTAGTAAAATCTGTGCTGTTAGTTGTGGGGAGCAGACATGATTTACCGCTGCTAAAGCTAGTGTTAGGAAAGGGGTGAGTTCACTGTAGGACAGTACAGTTACACCACTGATCTAGTCACTCACACTTGGTCACTAGAGAACCAATCGCTCAAACAGAGAATATGTAACTACACATTTCAGACATTACTAAAGTATATTTGGTGACTCCCTTAGCCCCCACCCCCCCAATCATATCAAAAAACTGAAGTGCGCCCACTCGTGTGAACAGTGGTTAGTGTTGCTTTCCTTGCAGTAGTAGAAAACGCCACCAGAGCTGTCGCTAGAACGTGGAAGTGTGACAAAGCTGTATTATATCCAAAATTTATCTAACATTTCTTATAGTTCTGTTGAGAAGTTAGATTGCGATAATTTTCATTTTATTGGCCAGTCCTATAACAGCACTATTTAATGCAAAATCTTTCGCTTTATAACTAATTTTTGGTCACCAAATTACCACTGAGTCTTATTTAGCAACAACCCCGGGGTGCCTCTTATCTCAGTCGGGGGCTGATCTTCAAATAACTCCCTGCTCCCTACATAGTGTACTACGTAGGAATAAGTATTGGATCCTGCAACCCAGTGCATAATACAGTTTAAAAATAGTAATTTGGGATTCAGCCAAATCTGTGCTTCATAAATTATGCACTGTTTGGCTACAGAAGCTTGAATTTCTAAACTTCCATAGCAAGGAAATTCAGCCTGGGTTTGATGCTACTTGATGTTGTTTCTGACAAACACAGACATTTGAGGCCATTCAGTGCCATTCTTTTTATATTTTATATTATACTTTTATATTGCCGTTTCGCAGTAAATCATATTGTAAGTACCTGAATTCAAGCCTGTATTATTGATGATGGAGTTGTTCAGGTGGTTAGTCATCTTTTAGCCTGTTAGCTAGCTGACCAGCCTAGTTTTAATTGAGAATCAGCTGTAAGACCCTCAGTTTAAACAGAACCTGTTTTCCGTTTTGTCCATGTGTTCAGCATTAGAGTCAGATTATTTATTAACACCACAGAGGTTTTTCAAGCTGTGGCGCAGTAATAAGGAATTCAGTTGCTGTAAGATGATCATAGGTTCTGTGTATATCATGGATTGTACAACAGCTTTGAATGCGATCAGATTTTAGAGCCGGAGCCATCCATTTTATAATAACAAACTGTATGATGTTAGCTCAACTCTGTACCATTTATTCACTTATTTACTTGTTCATCTGTTCATCCAAGCTGGGAGTTTTGGAGTGAGGGGCATCAATCACATTTGACATTTAAACCATTAAGACCACACCCAACAAATATTTCCTAGATAGGTCTGATCAGCATGTTTTATGCAGTTTCTAATCCTATTTCTTATTTTATTTTTCCATTCAAACTTTGCTTGGGTGATTTAATTGAACACTTAATTGTAGTATCTTCCAAACTATGTAAATGTTGTTAAACTAGCACAAACTCCAGTTTGAATGGCAATGCTTAAAAACTGATCAGACTTAGGGGAGGTTCACACTGTGACTTTCTGAACACTGCTTCTGGCTGCTCGTTTTCCTGTTGCTAAGCAACAGGAGCATCATAACTGTCAGTCAGTTGTGCTAGCAATCTGTCGTTTCAAGATTTGCAGGCAAAAAGTCTAACTACTACTCTTAACTAGCAAATGTGGCGCCGCTACGAAACCATCCCAAGCTAGCAAATAAGGTTTTTGATGATAGTTTGGACAGGACTGCAAACGCATATTCCACCATTACAGCAGTCACTGAAGGCACTTTGATCTTATTGGCATGCTCTGAAAAAATGCCTATGGCGTAGGCTACTTGGCTGCTTTAAGTTGACCTTTTTTCAGCTTAGACTATCAGGAACACTCTACGTAAGAGACAACCATGCAGGGTGCATAAAACACGAGGCATCCAAAGTGCAAAAATACAGAACATTCCAATACAGCAATGTAACCATCATACTCCTGTATTCTGTACCGTTTTAAATATGTATTTCCCTTAAAGAGATTACAAAAACGTAAACATCTATGTCCAGAATGCTAAATTTCCCTTCTTTTTCAGTTTGAGGCAGACAGGAGGGCCTTCATCATCACCATCAACTCGTTTGGAACGGAGCTGTCTAAAGAGGACCGTGCTAAACTGTTCCCACACTGTGGAAAGCTCTATCCAGAGGGATTGGCACAGCTAGCACGTGCCGATGACTATGAACAGGTCAAAGCTGTGGCTGACTATTATCCTGTAAGTAGCCATTGTTGGAAACATGTCTGAATATCTAGAAGTATCCAGACACTCCTTGTAACTTGACTGTTTCACACCAGGCCGTTTTGTATGACTAGTATCCAGATTTTAGTAAATGCATTTGTAGTTCGTGAGATTGAAATCTGATTGCTATGTTGTGCATAAAGTCCAAATCAGGTCATATACAACAGCTGTGCTACACCTCGTTTTTCTGTTCTGTATAAAACTACTAGTTTTCTTGCCATTGCACATTTAATTGTACTGGTAGTTGACGTTTAAAAGATTGTTTAGAGTAATTAGCTCCTAGATATTGACAGCTGGGCAATATAATCATGCCAGCGTGTCCTGGGTCTTCCCTGGGGTCTCCTCCCGGGTGGACTTGCCTGTGACACCTCCCGAGGGAGGCGTCCAGGAGGCATCCTAACCAGATGCCCGAACCACCTCAGCTGGCTCCTCTCGACGTGGAGAAGCAGCTGCTCTACTCCGAGTCCCTCCCGGATGACCGAACTTCTCACCCTATCTCTAAGGGAGAGTCCAGACACCCTGCGGAGGAAACTCATTTCGGCCGCTTGTATTCGCGATCTCATTCTTTCGGTCGTTACCCAAAGCTCATGACCATGGGTGAGGGTGGGAGCGTAGATTGACCAGTAAATCGAGAGCCTTGCCTTATGGCTCAGCTCTTTCTTTGCCACAACAGACCGGTAAAGAGCCCGCATCACTGCTGACCCAGCACCATTCTGATGCTTAAGACCAGTGTAAGCAGGGTTTTGGTGAATCCACTCCTCTAAGGTGCACTCGCTACATCTCTCATTTCAGAAGAAATTTTGGATGAACATTGGTCTACAAACCGATCAAGCATAACATTATGACCAGTGATCAGGACCCCCATGGACCCTCACAGAGCAGAACTGTTTGGGTGGTGATCATTCTTAGCATTGCAGTAGCACTAACGTTGTGTGTTAGTGTGTGTTGTGGTGGTCTGAGTGCATCAGACACAGCAGTGATGCTGGAATTTTTAAAACCTCAGTGTCACTGCTGGATTGAGAACAGTCCATTGACCAAAATATTCTGTGGGTAGCGTCAGCATCCTGTGACCACTGATAAAGGACTAGAGGTTGATTAGCTTATACTGTACAGCAAGAGATGAACTATCGTCTCTGGCTTTACATCTACAGGGTGGACCAGCAACGCAGGTGCGTCTGATAGAGTGGACACAGTATTTTAAAAACTCCAGCAGCACTGCTGTGTCTGATCTGCTCGTACCAGCACAACACCCACTACAACAGCACCACCATGTCAGCATTACTGCAGTGCTGAAAATTATCCACCCAAATACTACCTGCTGTGTGACGGTCCATGGGGCTCCTGACCACTGAAGAATAGGGTAAACAGATGGACTATAGCCTGTAATTGTAGAACTACAAGGTGCACCTAAGTAGTAAGTGGAGCTGACAAAATGAACTTAGCAACAAGGAGATGGTCATAATGTTATGTCTGATCGGTGTATTTTTGTGCATTAAAGTGATTGATGTTACCTGTATCAGTGTGACATATTTAAAATCAATTGATTAATGGCCATTTTAGTAGGAGTCCAAAGCTAAATTCTTAATCCCTCTGAGAAACGTGATTAATCTAGACGTGTAATGTGTTCTTTCTAGAAAGAACATGTTGCTTAAGAAATTAAGATGTACTGCAACTTTAATGTCTCAACACTACTTTGAATACAAGCCAGTTTGACTAATAAATGAATGATTCATCATTGTAAATTTGAAGCCACGTACGTGGTAAAACCTAAACTGTAAGATTGATGCAATGTTCTTGCCAGTGATTCGTTGTCTTTTTTGATAGTGAGGAGAGCTTTATTTAAAAATTGTGATATGTGATATGTGGATGCAAATGTTGATGCCAAATGTTTAGGGTTTGCTGTTTTACCCAGGAATACAAGCTGTTGTTTGAGGGTGCTGGCAGCAATCCAGGAGATAAAACGCTGGAGGATCGCTTCTTTGAGCATGAGGTGAGTATGAACATGGCAGAGAGAGAGCAAGACGGGGTAGCGGAGACAGTGAGGTTAGTGAGTTTAGAGAGGCAATCTGACAGAACCGAAGGCTCAAGTACCACATTGTTCACAGTTCACAGGGTTGATGCCTGAATTAACTAGACTGCTAGCTGTAAATATTTATTGTCATTAATTCGCTGATATTTTTGTTTATGGAAGTAATTTTTTTTCTCATCTAACAATATATGTGATTAAGTGATCAGGGTCCTCTCTTTGTAGCAGAAAGCAGTCATTGGTGCAGTGTTTAGTGTGTCTGTATTAGTCCACTTTTTCATTCACAAATCTTGCAGTGACAAAACCGTATTGTTGAGCTTGCTGGTTGCTAAAACAGCACTGCATTCACTACATGACCTTCTTTGAAAGTCCTGAATATGTAGATTTTAACCATGGGTAATTAGTCATAAACAGTGCTGTTTGAAAGTTAATGAACCATTTACCATTTTTTTTCTACAAAAATGTGAAACCACTTCCAGCCTAATGAGTGTTGGCAAAGGTTTTTTGAGGTCCTTAGAAACCTCCTTTGACTGAGACATGGCATGCAATAACAAAGGTGTGTGGTATAGGACTCGGGTTGATGTTTTTAAAATAGGAGTCAGCTATGCTCACACCTGATGTCATGTCATACAGCTGATTGAAGCTCCTGACCCTAATTATTTTACATACCAAGCTGATAATTCTAGTTCACATGATTTTTACCAACCTAATATATAATGTTATTAAGTGAAAACGAAATAACTTTATTTGTTTTATTGCATGCTCTTTATCTATTGTTGTGACTTATGAAGATCTGATCTCATTTTAGGTCAGATTTATGCAGAAGTGCATATAATGCTAAAGGATTCACAGACATTCAAGCAGCACTGTAGTAAATAAACCTGATGTCAACTTAGCTTTCCAGCCTTGCCAGTGGGCCTGGCAAAATGGTGGTAGAGGATGTTTTTTGTCTGAAGAAGCTTCTTATTCTGCAGCTTTTTGTTGAAATTTTATATTATGAATGAAGCAGCAGTTACGTTCTTCCTGCAGTACCTGGGCTTGAATATAACTACAGCTTCAACAAATTTCTCAAGTTGTTTCTCATGTGTGTCCTATTTACTTTTGCATCCATTAGACACTGCTGGAATTTGGAAAATATTAGTCATTCATGCTTCATTACCAGCTGGACCACAGCTTGTTTTGTTGCCTTGACTGTGGGGGCGTCTAATGCAGTTGGCTGACAGAGGCAGCTTTTCAAGCAGCTTGAGAGGGAACTGAGCTGTGAGAATTGATCTGGTGTCCATGTTGGGCTAAGGCTAACCCTAAACAACTGGTCATTCCTTGTCCACTGTCTTGACAAAAATGGTCTACTTCAGATGCACCCGACTAGACAGTGGAAGGTGATTGAGGGTCTGCTGTGTGTTTAAGTCTCTGACTTAGCCACTAAGCTAAATGGGAAAACAAATTTTGTCATTTGCAGTGTTTGTATGTTGTGTTATCTGCTTTGATTTGTGGTTGAATAGTATACCACCCCCTAATAATGGTAGTTTTTTGATGGCTAGGACGGTCATTAGGCAACGAGAAGTGAAAAGTCCCTCCAAATAATGTGTGTGGGTGTGTGTGGGTGTGTGTGGGTGTGTGTGGGTGTGTGTGGGTGTGTGTGGGTGTGTGTGGGTGTGTGCAGAAAGCGTTATACACAGTAAAAATAAAGGAAGTGCAAAACACTTCCATTCCCAGTTTTGCAACCTAGCTTGTTTTGATAGTGTTGTCAGCTGTCTGAGATAAAGGGGTCGTACCCTAATTTGTGATGGATTTTGCTGTAATCCAACACCAAAGTGTAAAGTTATCTCCAGGTGTGTACTCTTCTTGTGACTACGGTTGCTGGCTTAGCCTAGTGGTCTGCCAAGAAAAAAGAAGAGTCAAAGTTGTTGCACTTTACGTTGCTAATAATGACTACATCTCTGGTTTTCATTCGTCTGCAGGTGAAGCTGAATAAACTGGCCTTCCTTAACCAGTTCCACTTCAGTGTGTTCTATGCTTATGTGAAACTGAAGGAGCAGGAATGCCGGAACATTGTCTGGATAGCGGAGTGCATCGCTCAGAGGCACCGTGCTAAGATTGACAATTACATTCCCATTTTCTAATGGTAGACTCTCCAATTATTCCCCTTCTTCTAAATAAATCATCCATTGCCTCTTATTTATAAGTACTGTACATTTTGATGATTATTTTTCTGTAACGTGTACTGTCTCTGTATAATCCCTAATCAATGGCAACAGCTTCCTGCGGTCAAAGTTTTTCCCTGTTTACTGTTATTTCTCTAACCCGTCTTAGATTACATCAGGGGTTCCTCTACTTGGTTCTTTAATACAGTGCATCAATAATCAGAATACAGTCCAACTGATGTGGTCCTAAGACACTTTATGGTACCAAGTCATCAGAATGTACCATAAAGCATAGCATGTTATAGCTGCTGTGTCAAATAAAATTCAAGGCCTCGTGTTTATGCCACTTTTAACAGCGTCCTGATAGAATATAGGATCGGCTTGCTCTCTAAGAAGGAGCTCCTGGCCTCGTGTGTCAGGCCTTTCATGGCAAAAGAGCTGATTTATAATCACTCTTGCCTTTCATATCTTAATATATGGGTAAGTTCTGCTGAAATGCTGCATATACATGGAACATGTACAACATGCAGTAGAACATCTCCACTGTGGATAAATCAAACCGTAAGAGAGTAAATAGTAGTAGTGGCGTGCATGACCTACTGATTCAAACATTCCATTATTTTAACTTGTCCTGTGCACAGCTTGCTAATTAAATCATTTTAAATTTCAGAACATTTTCCAATTCTAAACTCATTTTAAAGACGGAGCGCACTGCCTAAAGCATGTAATTCCTCGCAGCCGTTTCTATAGTTTAAACCTATCCAGGTATAGCAAGTATTAAACTATTGGGAAAAATAGAACAGAGCAAATATTTACTGAAAAACACGGGTTTATATTGAAAAGTGTTGTTCTTTGTTGTGTATGAACACCTGATTCTGTGTATTTGAAGCTGAGATCTATGTGAATTGTGCTTTTTTTTTTTGTAAATTAATGTCAAAATATTGCAAGAGTAACTTATAGTGTCGATCAAATTTTATGATGAGAAATGCTGTATGTGTAAGGTCTGACCTATAAATGAGTATACCTAGAATTAAAGGGACCTTACATTCAGGCATCTCAAGCTGTAAAAAATGTTGTATTGCTGTAACCATCTTGCTTGTGTTGTGTTATAATTGCGAAAATATATACACAGTATATAATATGGAACATCAGTGTCTGCAGTTTGTGATTTGCATTTCTTTATTAAATAGATTAATAGAATTTAGAGGAAATATACAATCCCATTTGCATCTTGACACCTGATCATCTGGTTTTACTATGTAGAACTACCCCAATGCTCTAGGGCCATTTATGCTCACTTAAAGAAAAAAGATATTAATATTGAGAAACTCTTATTGTTATTGTTATTGATGATAATAATAATAATAATAATAATAATAATAATAATACGATTTAAAGTTGGGGTTTTTTTGTTTGTATGTTTTGGTAACTCTAGAGTAATGGACTTGAGTCACCAGCAGAGGGCGCCAAGAGCACAGCCATATTTTAAATTCCAGCTTTGCTGCAACTTGCACAGCATTATTCAGACTTCAGTATGAACCTCAGAAATGGGCAGATCTATTCATACAGATGTTTCACACTAGTTTAGTTAATTTTGTGAGTAACAACTGAAAAATAACATTTGCTTAGTTATCTGTACTCAACTAAAACTGCTGGATTTGTATTTTCAGGAACATTTTCAAATCCCTACCCTGCTCTACTTGTGAGGAAAGAAATCAACTTTTTACTTAGCTACATTTTAGACATTTGCATGTATTTCCCACTCTCTTTTTGTGGTTTTATTCTGTTATGCTGGTGTTATGGAGGTTCTGTGTTCTTTTGTGATTGGTCACACTTGTGACTTCTGAGTTTTAGCATTTTATTTTCGACCAAAGCCACAAAAACAATAAACAGCACCTATTACTTGTAAAATTATAGATGCTGAATGTACTAAAAAAAAACAAAAAACTTAGAACTGCATAATTTATTGGTTGAGATATAAAGTCATTCAGAGCTTATGCATGAGTTATGCTACTCTGTAAACAAACTGTTTTTCACAGTGGTGATAGGAAACAGGGGTCCTGATGTTTACAGTGCAAATCTAGATATTTTATTTATTATTTAAAACCACCAGAGAACCTGCACATCATCAGAGTTCCTTTTTTTCCTAACTTACATTAAAGTTGTAACTTTTCTCTGGGGACTATTTTGCCGTGCCTGTACCTCTCCATGAATGGGTCTTGAATATACCTTTTAGCCTGAATGTTAGTATTTCATAAATCTCATAAAACATCTCAGACATCAGGCGTTGTATTCAGAACTGTTCCATAAAAAAGCTTCCTCACGTTAATTATAGGTATTAAACCCTTAGGAACCAGATGTCCGGACATCCTTTCTGAATCATTGTTTATGTCTAAACCATATAATTATGCAGAAAATTAGTACAATTGATGGAATTCTCTGAAGTAGTTCATTGGCTTGGTACCTTTGTACTTCTACTCAGGTTGTTTTTGGAGAGGTATTGAATTCTTTCACTAAAGTAACCACAAATTTTTTATTTGAGTATGGCTCTGGGCTTCTCGATCATGTCCGGTCATGAGGTCTACTGCATAAACAGTAAGATCTTGACCAGTCATTGTTATTAGTTGAGTGAGGGGGTGTGTCATTTGTATCCTTTTGAAGTCCACAGTCATCTCTTTTGTCTTGGTCGCTTTCAGAGAGAGTCTGTGCACCAAAACTCCAGCTGCCTCACTTCTTCTCTGTAGGCCGTCTGTGATGGGCTCAGTGAATCTGTCCCATCACCAAGACTGAAAGGACACTGGGGCATGAAAAGGGGATGGAAATGCTCACCTTATCCTTGTTCTGTCCTGATCCCGGGGGGAGTGCGGGTGCCTTCCAGGGCTTCCCTTATGCTGGCCGGTAAAGCCCATACAGCCGTATGTAGAAGGGGGCGGGAGGTGAGAGCCAAGAACCTATGGGGAAAGACAGAAAAAGGCTTCTGGGGTAGACTAATGAATAAAATACTGTAGAAAGAAGCTTCTTATGTGTTATTTGTACTGTGTTGTCTTAAAGTTGTTGTCAATGTTTTGTGTAACCCCTCACTAGCCCAGGCAATGGTATAGGTTAACCTGATGGGGCGGGGCTAGAGAGTTAAAAGTGGGAGGAATCCATTCAGCAGGGAGAATGGAAGGATGTGTCTATGTGGCCTTGTGGCCTCTGGCACAAACTAGTTGAGGCCTAGCCAGGAACATCCAGGGGGGGACTGCGCAGATATTTGTAATCCGTTAGTCCCAGTCATTTTAGTTGTACTATGATCCATTTGTTTTTCCTTTTTCTTTCCAGTATTTTTCCTTTTTTTCCACTTTGCATATTTTAGTGTGCAATTAAAAACATCACATGTGTGCAATTCAAAATTGGAGCGCAGCCTGATCTTTTTGAGGGGAACTCAGTCTCTACTTGTCATGCTACAGTGAACTAACGCAGTCCTGCAATCTCGACACTCCAACATTCCCACACCGTCTCATCGTTGTTAGGGATGAGCCCGATGACTGTACTGTCATCCCTAAACTTGATGATGTGACTGCTTTGATGTTTGGTGATGCAGTTGTGAGTGAGCAGAGGACTCCGCCCCAGAGGCTCCTGTGTTCAGGAGGATGAAATATGAGAGTCTTCTGGATCCTGTCCGAGGCCTGTTACTCTAGAGGTTTGGAACTAGGTCATAGAGACATGAGCTTAGTCTAAGTGTGTGGAACTTGCTGAATAAGATGGTATTGAATGCCGAGCTGAAGTCGACACACAGCATTGTAACATAAGTGTCCTTGCAAGTGTGACATGGCCAGGTGGTTGTGTCGTTCTTAGTGGGGCGATTTTGTCTGTAGACATACTAGTCAGAGTCCACTGTTGATGGAATTGATCCCTTAACGTGTGCCTTGACCAGCTGCTTGAAGCACTTCATGACAGTTGGGGTTAATGCAGTAATTAAAGCCGATGACAGATGATTTCTTTGGCGCTGGAATGATGGTGGCTTTGGAGTATGTTGAGACAGCCTGCTCCAGGCAGATGTTGAAAATGTCTATGAAAACAGCAGCTAGATGGTTGGCACACACTCAAGAACGTTGTCTGGGCCTGCAGCTTTACAGGGGTTCATCCTGTATAGGGTTCTCCTCACATCAGCTGCATTCATAGTACCTGGTCACTGAGGGGAGGCTAGAACCTCACTGCTGCCTCACGGTTGGATGCCTCAAAGTGAGCATAGAAGTATCCAGGAGGGCAGTTTCGTTGGTGCAGGTGAGGTGATTCTTCCTCCTGCAGTCAATGGCAGTTTGAATACCCTACCACTTATGTCCTGAGCTGCTGATTATGAAGTGTTCCTCTATTTTCAGTGCATGAAGCCCTTGCTCTCTTGATGCCAGCAGTGAGGCTGTTTCTAGCTCTGTGCCCTGGTCTGGATGCAACATTGATGGCTTTGAGCAGGGAACAGACCTCAGTGCTCAGCCAGGGCTTCTGGTTGTGTTGTGTAGGACAGTTCTTGTGATCACCACATCGTCCACACACTTGCTTATATAGCCAGTGACAGGCGAAGCATAATCTTCTAAGTCTGTGTGGACCCCCCACCCATGTAGCAGCATTCTCAAATATGCTGCAGTCAGTGCAACTGAAACAGTCCTGTAGTCCTGCTAAGACTGCTTCTTCTTTTAACACTTTGATGGTCTTTGTGACTGGTTTCTCTCTTTCCTGCAGTGGTTTATTTGTAGCAATCAGCATCATACTGGTGTGATCATGTGAGTCTGCGGTGGGGGGCAGGGAATTGCTTAGTTTGCTACCTTTGTGTTGGTTAAACTCGCCTTGTTTGGATGGAAAAATGTGAATGTTCCTCAGATTTACGTGGTTAAAGTCACCCACAGCAGGGGCAGAAACTCTCAGGGTGTTTGTTTTGAAGTGAGCCGACAGCGTCAAAGAGCGCCCCCAACGACGAAAACAAGGCTCGTAATCTGTGGTTGGGAGAAACAAGTTTCTGCACCAGTGAGATGACAAGCCATGTTGTCTAGCAACAAGCCGGTAGTATGTGATTTAGAAACAAAGGCTGCATTATTTTGTGTACGTTTCACTTTATGTATTGTACTTTTGTGTCAGCACATATCTACTGCAGTTTGGCCGAGCGACACGTACAGCATGCCAGCTGGAAGAGAACAGTGTGGCTGTCAAATCTAATAAAAAAAGAGAAACACAAGAAGGTGTTTACATAAGTTTCAGCACATCTTTGCTCATTTTGTGTCCACAAGGGTATATTGTCATAATTATGTAAACAGTTTCTCAAGATGTCTTTATGCTGCCAAAATGACATCTGATATTCTAGACTTTCTAAGACTATTCTGAAATGAATGTGCATTTTTTGACACATCTAATCCTGGATTTTCTGCCTGATTATGGTGGAAGACTTTTTACCAGGCCACATGGCAGCTAATGCTGGATGCCAACCTGCTCCACAGAAGGTTAAGTTATGGATTTGGTCACAGCCCTTGGACTAATCAGGGTCTGGTGAAGGTGACCCCTTCATTTGCTTTTCGTCATGACATTTGTGACATCAAGTGAAGAGAGTAGCTTTTTTAGAAAGCAAATTGTGCTGGCAGCCAAACTTTAAAGTCTATCCTAAAAGATACAGGGAGCCAGTGCAGTTCCTTAAAAGGGGAGTGATAAGATCTCTCGTTTTTATTTTTGTTAGGATGTATGCTGATGCATTTTGTATGAGTTGTAAAGAATTATGTAAAATTCTGCTTGTCACAAATGCATAAAAAAAGGTTTTGTTTTTGCGTTGTTCAGTGAAAGAAAAGGTCTTTTTAACTTAGTGACTGCATTTGTATATGGGATAGAACACTCCCACTGATAGTAAAGACCAAAATAAACTAAAAAGCTCTCAAAACTTGTAGAGGGAGCTTACATTTAGCCAATAATATCACTGACTTTGAGGAAAAGCAGTAAAAAAGAATCCGAAAAAAGCAAATACATACCATACGGCTTTCCTCACTTTCTGCTCACTGGCTGTGTGCTTATTGAAATGCTGTCTGTCTCTTGTAGACAGCAAAAAAGATTATAGAGATTACACAACAACTACCTTAGGATGTCTTATTCTTCTTTAGAGAGTGAGGCATGGAGAAGGTTGCCAGCTGGCCAGAGTAGTCCTAGGTTAAGAAGCACATATGGCCTTTATGACTGTCCTCAGTAACTTACATGAAGATTTGAGAAACCAGCTCGAGTGTAAAACACTCCTTATAACTTCAATATGAATAGGTGGGGCTAAATTACTATAGGCTGAACAGGCTGATATGTAAATAGTTGGTTTTGTGACTACACAAAAATAATGAATTCAAAACGGACTGTTTCAAGTGCTTTGTTTCCATACATGGACTGTATTGACTGAGTGAATAGCATGTTTTGAAGCTTGGATGAGGTGGGTGATGGCCCTTAATTGTGTAAAAGATCAGGTTCCAGCCCCCATCGGTAGCCCATTCTTCAGAGGTGGAATTGTCGCAGGCAATAGTAATGTCAGCTATAATACCCACACCGTGGGTCATATTTCCATTCAAGTGAGATTTGGTCAGTAGGCTCTTTTGATTCTTTTTCCATTCACTCCCTGAACCCTTACTCACCCCTCTTCCAATGTGCTAAAACAGTAAGGATCCGGGCTCATTAAAAACTCTTTCAATTAACTGCAAACAATCACGGCCTTATAGCTTAACAATGTGCTGGGTGTATGACTGATAGGAAGACAGAAAATGGCATGAAATGTCCTGAATGTAACAACAGGAAATTATGTTAATAGCCGTTAGCTCTGCAGCCAAGAGAGGAGCACAGTAGGGTGAACTTGTGTCACTTTCTCATAAAATACTTGTCCACCATTACTGGAAAATATATCTAACTCTCTTTTAGCTCTTCAGGTTATTACTAAATTACAGGTTTTTACTAAAAATAGCCATTTAAACAACATGAGTGTTAGATGTGTTCTGTTTTAATGATAACGTTTATTACACTGGCTGTATGGATGAGAAAGACTTGCCATATGAGAAAAACACTCTGGTTACGCAAGTGCTACTCTGAATTAATTGTTAGCCAGCCAGGGAATTTACAAAACAGACCATCATTCATTTTTGAATGGACACAATGGTGAGGAACATGGGCTGTTATATTATTTGAGGGAAAAAATGGGAAGAATAAAGATATTCCAGTCAGTCATAATAATAAAACTTTCTAAACTCATTGTTCGTATGGGTCCACTTTGTAGTTCTACAATTACAGACTGCAGTCCAACTGTTTCTCTGCACACTTTGTTAGCCCCCTTTTACCCTCTCGGGACCACTGCAGAGCTAGTATTATTTGGGTGGTGGATCATTTTCCGTACTGCAGTGACACAGACACAGGAGTGTTAGTGTGTTTTGCGCTGGTACGAGTTCAGTGGGAGCCCTGTCCATTGAAGGAATAGGATAAAAGGGTAAAAACAAAGTACGCAGAGAAACAGATGGACTACAGTCTGTAATTGTAGCACTACAAAGTGCACCTATATTGTAAGTGGAGCTGATAAAATAAACAATGAGTGTAGAAACAAGGAGATAATTTTAATGATATGGTTAATTTACATTTACGACATTTGGCTGACGCTCTTATCCAGAGCGACTTACAATTTGATCATTTTTTACACAGGTAGGCCAAGGCGGTGTTAGGAGTCTTGCCCAAGGACTCTTATTGGTATAGTGTGTTTGCCCAGGTGGGGATTGAACCCCAGTCTACAGGGTAGAAGGCAGAGGTGTTAACCACTACACTAACCAACCAACCAGTCTGTATTTGTGTAAATAATAAAGTTATTGAAAATGTAGTGTGTTCTTACGCCTCTAGTGTATTGGAGGGATGTCTTTTCATTAAAGCATGACATTAAAACTTTTATTGTGGCAGCTTGGACAAACCATAAAGCATGACATTTAACTGGAAACAAACTTGTGTTGCACTGGACGTTTCCTTTGAGAAAATGCCAATGGACAAAGAATAGCAATGAGGCCAAATACTGTGGAAAAGTTATCCAGTGAGAAAAAATATACATGTGCTAATGCAAAACTTCTTTCAAGCTTGCTGGGCACAAAGGTGACGCATTTTCATTAAAACATGAGGTTTTAACACAGGAGCACATTAATCATTAAACAGGCACCCAACATCATGAATGAAGCCGCAGACCATGCTCATGCATAATCAAGAAGTTCTTTTTGTCAGTATGCTTTGTGTTATTGTGTTTGTGCCTTATTGTCAGCAGATGAACAATAAGCACAGTGACCATGAAAGGAGTCTTAAGAATGATTTGGCTTATTAATTCGACAAAGTGCTGTACAAATAATCATACACCATTTTGACACCATTTTTAAATGTAGCACAATTGTTCTGCTCCTGCACTGTATCTGTTTCAACCTATCAGACCTCAGAAAAGTGATAGTAATAAATAATCAGTTTAATTAATTAAATATTAATATATAGCGACCTTCCCAAACTCAAGGATTTCTACAACACAGCATATGAACAGCTAACATAACGTAGACAAAGTTCCCTGCCTGGCAGTGATAAAACTCTCCTGACAGTCATCCACTGAAACTCTGCTGTCATCTTGCAAAGCCATCCGGTGCGTGGCCCAGTCAAACTCTGCTTCTGCAGTGAAGAATATCTCACTCACAGTCCAAGAGTCTCCATACTCGGGGCCGGTTCAAATCTCTGCTGTCATGCTGAACAATCCCCTGATGAATGGCCCAGTCAAACTTTGCTGTCATGGTGAAGAAACTCCTGACTTACAGCTCAGTCAAGCTTCACTGTCATGGTTAAGATTCTTCTCACTTGTGTCCCAGTCAATTTTTGCTGCTATGGTAAAGAATCTCTTGACTCACAGCCTAGTCAAATTCTACTGTCATAGTTAAGAACCTCCTAACTTGCGGCCCGTCAAAATATCCTGTCATGGTTAAGAATCTCCTGACTGATGGCCCAGTCAAACTACACTGTCATGGTTAAGAGTCACAGCCCAGTCAAACTTTGCTTACACTGTGAAGAATTTCCCCCCTCGTGGCCAAGTCAAACTCTGCTTCTGCATTGAAGCATCCTCTGGCTGACAATCTATTCAAACTCAGCTTTTGTGGTAAAGAGTCTTCCAGCGTTCAGTCCAGTCTGGTACAACAGTGAAGAGATGGCCCAGTCGAACTCTTTCAGCTTGCAGCTCAGTCAAATGAAATCGAATGAGTTTCATACCAAGTGTTGCAATATAGTCTTGCATTATCAACCATCCCCACATGAGAGATCTGCAGTTTGCTGAATTCTTTCAAGCTGAAGCTTTAAGGGCAGATTAACTGTTCTCTAATTGGATTCAGAATTCTTGCAATTCAGCGCAATGGTGTTCCCTTCACTCCCTGGATTACAAATCCCCATAATTAGTGGTGGGGCAAAAATGTGAGCATGACTCATAGAGATGCTTTTGGTTTTCAGCTGATGCTGGCAAACATCGTTCTCATGTTTCAATGCAAAGATCCAGTGTGCCTGCTGCTTCAGAAGTCAGTATGTCAAAATTAGGAGGAAATTCCTTTGGAGCGTTGTAAATAGATGCTTTGCTCCAAGTTAATCTGCCTGGTCTTGTTCAAAGTAGAAACATTTGTGTTCATGACTACACTGATGCATGGCCTGTAAATACGAGTATCAATGGCTGCATCTTCACTTAAATGGCCTTTAGTGAACCTTTGAGATCTCATTTGTATTTGTGGAGGGTGCTGAGCTTCTTCTTCACCTCTATGTTTTATAAGTTGAAACCTAGGCAGGAAGACAGATTATCTGCAGAGAAAAAAAGTCTGCTGGACAGCCACTACCTAAAAGAATGTGATGATAAATACTTTGCACATTGGATTTTGGGCATCAAGAACTGCAGGTGCTCAAGTTCTGCACCCTACCACCTGTTCTCTCAAATAATCTTGACAGAAAAGCATTGGCGATAAAATGGGATGCTTTGGAGCAGCTGCACAAGGGTTTAAGGTCACCCTGCAACAGCTAAAGGGGTATAGAGACCCTGGTATTGTGCTGCAGAGCAGTGGAATTCTCTGGAGTAATGGAGCTCATCCAATACCTGTGGGATGAGTTATATTGATGTTTCTAATCATCCAACATCAGTAGCTGGCCTCAGTAATGCTCTTCTCACAGCATGCTCCAACATCCAGTGGAGGCATGTCGAACTGAGGATGTTTCGGGCCAAAGACTTGTGAAATTCAGTTCATTAATTAGATGATGAGCTGAATCAGGTGTGTTTAATGAGACAACATGCTGAAGTCTGCAGTGATTTGATGCACAAGAACTGGAGCTTGACACATGTGATCTAATCTAAAGTCTTTCCAGAGGAGAAAACGCTGTTACTGCAGCAAAGGGGGCCAAACTCCCTGTTAATACCTTTAATTTCAGAAGAAACACTGGTAAGGTTAAAAACTTTTGGATATTTCTTGTAATTAGCAAAAGCAATTTGTACTTAGAGGTTGAAATATTTAAAAGGGCAAATGAATGCACATGGTTTGCATTACATTACGTTTGCTTAGGCATCAAGTTCACAGAGGTTAGCATGGGTGGTATTTAATAGATGCAGTGCACTTCTGAGTTGTGAGTCAACATTGCCAAGGCCATGTCCAAAATAGTACTGAAACAAATAGAGTTTCTCAAATGTTCCAGGCCCGATTCAGTTTTCACCTTTAGTTTAATATATTTTGTCCTGCTTTATTTGTCCTCCCTACTTTTATTTTCTTGTTCATTTTTAATCTAAGCGCCACAAGGCCAGCATGAGAGCCACACATAATGTAAAGATTTTTCCAAACTGAAAACTTTGAGATATTGTTTGAAGGCAGTGATTGAAGAATGCATTTAACATGTGAAATTTAAACTTCTTTTTGAATAGCAGATAAGCTAAACCCCTGTACTCTACCCCAATGGACACTATCATTAGGAATTTTGAGCCTCTAAAAATGCTGGTCTGGCTTGGTGCTGTGTTTGAGTCAGACAGTGTTCTTGCTATATTCAGGTTTTGATCAAAATTGCTCACCCAATTAAAGCTCTATTTGTGTAACACATAGACACTGTTGCATTCAGTGTAGTTAAAAAAAAAACATCCAGTATACTTTTGCACTTGATGACTTCAAGAGATATGGACATGCAGACAGCAAAAGCACAGCAGTCGCCCGTTTGATCTCAAATGGAAGGAAATATTAAACAATGTATGGGTGGTTATTCAAGGTGCTGTAAACTTAAGGTCTACTGGGCCTGGAACAGGAACTGATTTCCTCTGAGAACTTTTACCACACATGCACTGACCTGGCACAATGCAAATGCTTATGCAATGTGATAGAAACATGTATCAGACTCCAGATAATATTCTGAGAAAGTGCACAAACATAATCACTTCATCTGTTGACGTTACATCCAATTAGAATGTTGGAAGTGCTGTGGGCTCATTTCCAACCAGCATGCGAGAGGAGATAGAGGAAAATGTTATAATGGAAGAATTAGTTCCTCATAGATGACGTCATCAAGACCTGGAGCCCTGCTTTCAAGAGTTGCTTCCCTATTATTTCTTTCCAGTGGATGAAATGAATGTAATTGAAGCACATTGGTCTCTTTTGGCTAGCAATTAACACAAAATCTGGTTCCCTTGTTATTCTACTTCTCTGTCTGCTGTCTTGTGTTCCATGACCCTTGTAATGTTTTCGTGCCTTCTGGTCCATTGGCCTCCTGACAAATCAAGGCACAGAAGAGGCCACTGAGCTCAGTCAATGCCTATAGACGAGTCTGACCCTCAACAACCCTAGATAACCCAAGAGTCAGATGCAGGACAAGAACAAAATAACCACACAGAAGAAGACAAACAACCGAACAATAGCTTTGGAAATGATTGCCCGTTGGGTAAATGGCCACAGTGGGATCAAGTTTCCACCAAATACAACGCTTGGCTTAAGTCATGCTGAAGGCTTCATAAACAAAGCAGTGTGCGTGTTCTGTTTCCATCCACTACAGCAATGATGTGTCAATAATGAGGATTTGGTGAAAAGATAAAAATCAAATATGTTGAGTTTCGAACAGAGAGCAGAACATTGCTTTTCAGTGCTTCTCTGCATCAATGATGCTTGAGCTATTGAGAGCTATTTTGTGGTAGAATAACAGTGTGTTCCTGTTCTGCACACTTAATTTGGCCAATTAAGTTTCCTTACTTGCAAAGTGGTATTCTGGCCAAAATTAAAAAGGCAGCCATCACTACATCTGTTCTAGACATGCCTACAGATATCCAGTGGTTCCTCAGTAGTCGCTAGAGTGAGATTTCACAATGACTAGAAGAGACCTCTTGCAATGATGTGTCTGGAACATGGGTGGAACTTTTGAAAAAGTCTCGTTTTTCAAAAGTCAGGAAAAAAAACTTTTTGAAAAGTGTTTTTTTAAGGCAAGTCTTTGAGGGCTGACTGTTTCAATATTTTCTCACATAGTTGGCAAACCCTCTTTTGTATGAATCACTACTTAGACATGATAAAAATATTTTGTGTTTTTATTATTTGAAATTGCTTAAATAATGAAAATATTAGAATTTTTAAAAGGGGGTTGTTGGTCATTTTTTTCCATATGGCCAAAAAATTCCCACAGAGGTTATGCTTTCTTTTAATATGAAGTGTGCCATAAAATCTGATTTTTCTCTACATTCTTTTATTGAAAATACAACTCAAAAATGCAACTCAGTGAAATGTATAATCTCATATTTACACAGTCAGATTAATATTATGGCCATTATTATTTGAAATGTATGGTAATAAAAACATTGTAATAAGGTAGTTATCATTAAACATGTTTTTATTAACTAGAAATAATTCGGGGGGATATCATAATTCCCTCTGTTAAAGCAATTACTTATAAACATATTTATAAACTTAAATAAAAATGTTTTTTCACTTTTTAAGTGTAAACAAAAGTTGTAAATGTGGTCTCAGAATGGCCTAGAGCTTTATACCTCAATTACAGTCCATTAGGTTGAATGCACACAGATTACTTCCATATTCACATTTTTACCTGGCAACAAATACATTTCACAATGCTACAAACAGCTTATCACATCTAAATGATGAAAATGATAGTTAACTTAACCCAGATAGAATCAAATTTTGTTCTTGAAAGAATTTTGCCTACATATTGAACAATTAGTCAACTTTGGGAGCCCGTAGATCATGACTTTCTCAGTGTCCATGGAAATAGGTAGGGCAAACAGGATTTTGTGACCATGTGTGGTCATCAAGTATTTGTGTCTTTAAAGTAAAAGATGTTTTCACAATAAAACAGAAAAATATGGATGAAATACAGGGTGATTCAAAAAGATTCATCCAGTTTCAAAATGTTTTACTTCACTTGTAAATCATTACAGAACAATGCAATAAATTGTAAATGGTTTATGTGAGCATAAAGTTTATTATCTCATTTTACAAAAGCTCAGTATGACCTCAACCAGCTATACTGACAACATCAACATGATAGTCAAGTTCATCCCATACTCGATTGAGCATGTTGGGTGTGACTGAACTCACGGCTCTTTCAATGCGATTTCGGAGATCATCTGGTGTTGTGGAACCATCGACAAATGCTCTGGGCTGATGGATTCACTCTTATTAAGGTGGATAATGTGAAGCGCTTTCTGCTCAGGGGTCGGCATCTTCTCGCAGACTGAAGGGAGGCATCTTCCGGTGACAGTCAGAGACTCTGACCCCCTCTTTCAATTGGTACGTGATTGGTTCCTAGGAACCTCACGGTTGTAAAAATATGGTGCTTTGAAACCAGATTAATCTTTTTGAATCACCCTGTATCACTGCCCTTTAGTAAAACTGAGATAAAGTAATGACATATGGCAACACCATGCAATAGAGGATTAATGTAGAAGAACATTGCTAGACGAAAATACAAAGAGGATACAAAATTGTAAATCCTTTCAAACTGAAAAGGCTAATGGGTGCATAACATGCATAATAACATATTAACTGCTAGTATTAGGCACGAATGCTCATTTAGGAAACTGAGGTCTTTGGTCATATAAATGAAACCAAGGGAATTTCTAGTACTTAACATTTCCAAAATCTTTTTTCAGGGACTTCAAACCACATTAATTTGATGTCTCAAGTCTGAAGATGTGAATGTTAAGCACAGTCTAAAACTGTTTTGTGCATGATCAGCCAAAGATGTTTAATGACAAATGTCAAAAAAGGGTGGAATATAGATTAATTACTTTTAATGATAACTTCATGTTCTTGCAGCCTAGCATATTTAGATAATGCGGCTCATTCCTCCTGTTATACAGTACATTTTCAGTAGATGTTGAGATTTAGAATGACCTGTTCCAGGGCAGGTTAGAGCTCGGTAATGTGTTACTATTATAACCTGCTGCTTGACCTTGAGCTTTTACAGTTTACAAGACAGACGTAATACCAGGTTAATTTAGAAGTCATTTTGTCAATTAAATCACTGATCCTGAAACCAGGAATTCTGTCCCTTTCACATAATGTGAGTCTGAACATTATTTCAGGTCATTCTACTTTGCTCATGTGTCACTTCTTCCAACCCACGGGAAAGCAATGTACACTTGCATGAACACAATAAAAAGCATCCAATGCTGAAATGCAAATTTCTGGGAACTGCAATTTTTTTGTCCATCCTTCAAAGTTTTCCCTTAATGCCCAGATCAAAGAAATAAAGAGATTAAATTGCTAGGACATACAGTACTTAATGCTCCACTGTGCTTGGAAAACCTTCCTTTTGTGGTCTTGGATCTGTCCCATTGAAGTGAGCATGACAGATGCTCAAGTAACTATTTTCCACTAACTCAAATGCTCTTGGTGTTTGGAGACGTCACAGGTTTAGATTACTCCAGAGTGTGTTGATGTAGCAGAAGGCCCCGTACAGGGTTACCAGCATGTGCTGCACAGTGATGCTGTGCAGCCCCTTGCTCTGTGCACCTCCCAAAGGCCCCACTAAAGATTTTGACATGTGGGCTTTAAGACTTGAGGACCTGCAGTACACCTGCAAGTGTTTGGAAGTGCTAAATGCTCCAGCAGACTCCACTAACCTTCCAGGCCTCCCACTCAGTCAGGCCATTACTCCTCATCCTCTTTCAGCCTTTCCCACAGAGGCTGTGAGTTTCTGGAACAACATAAAGGAATGGTGGGTGTGAAGATGGAGTGTTTTAGGCCATGAACCAGAGCTAGCAGCCGGTCCATTTTCAGCTTGGTGACCCCTGCTATGAGGTGATGTTGGACCACACTGCTCTGTTTGTTTATTTCATCTTTATATTACTGGTTCGTTGCTTGATGGTGCAGTCTCTTGCCCTTTAGCCCACTTTCCTGGCTCCTTGTTTGGGTTCTCTTTTTTTCTGAAGTTTGGATAAGATTAGCTAAACATTTACCTCAGTTGACCAAGAGCATCATTAATTCAGTCTCTTTCTCAGAATTGGCTTCACACTGTCTGTTCTTCATTCACTCCTGCACAGCTGGTCCAAAATTACAACCTTTGGACATACTCACCAATCTAATGGAAACTTTTAGAATCTACAACTGGGTTGATTTGGAATGCAGCTAAAGCAACATGTCCTCTATTGTCCCTGACCCTGAGCGAACGCTAAATTTGGACCGCAAGCAGCATTGTTGCAAAACTGTTACTCAATGCTACTCAAGGGAACACTAGAGTCACTTTTTTTCATTTGACCAATCTGAAGAGAGGAGGACATGTTGATTGACATTTGGTTTGCAAATGTGAAAGGAGCTTTGCTTGCAGGTCGCTGGATCTCGCCATTAAGATGCCCCAGTTAGCGATCCTGTCTGAGACAGTCACATGTGTATATGCTCTGTCTCATAATGTAAACACAAGGCAGTGCAAGGCTCTCGTCTCCATTGCTCAGTCTCTGTCTTGGTGTACTGGTACAGCTGTGGCCTGCTGTTGACTGGCCGAAGGGGAAGGGGAGGCAGAGTGGAACTGATCAAGAAGACTTCAGGCTTGGAGGAATAGGACAAATGGCACATGCACTATGTCCAAAGCAGTTATGCTTAGACACAAACTTTCCACAACTTTCCACTGTTCTTCTCAAAGTCATTAACTTGAAATACAATCAAGTTAAAATTCTGAGATTCTTAGAAACGCTAAACTCTGTGTGACATTAGGAAAAGTTGTTAAATGCAAATAGGACCAAATAAGCACTGAAGTGCAATTTACTGCATGAAGGCCAATGCAGTTTTTTTTAGATTACCCCTTTAGAGATTGTACGTTTGTACTGTTTTTCCTTTGCTATACACTTAAAAGGTCTGAAACTGTCACTGGGGCAGTACCCCTCTTGTCACTGGGATGGTACCCTCAAGGGTACATCTCAGTACCTTTAGTCAGGAAACATAGCTGTATCATAATCTATTGAAATGATATTTTCTAAGTTGTACTGACTCCACACTCCCCGTCTCGTCTCCAGGCTTTTTATTTTATTGTTTTGTTTTAAAACATTGGGTCATGAAAAGGTACAAATATCTACTTTTCCACTGAGATAAATGTATTTAAAGTTCACAGTTGGACCTTAAAACCAGTGCCACACCTCTGAGGGAACATTTACATTGTTTGTACCTTGATAAATGAAAAATGTACCTACATAGTACTTTTATTTCTAACAGTGTACTATTGAAATGTGAATACATAATAGTAGCTGTTCATTTTTCAGGAGATATTTCTGAAGAGATTGGACCTAAGATAAGAAAGGGAAATATCAAAGAATAATAAGGGGAAAACAGGAGCTTCTAAAACTGGTGCTCAAAAAATGATTAAAAGATATAGAGAAAATAAAACTCCTAACGATTGTGCAAGACCTGGTAGACTAGTTAAATTGTTGCCATCAGATAAATTGTACTTCAAGCTTTCATCTTTGAGAAAGAGGAGAAAATCAAGCCTATGATAAGCCTACGTGATAATAAATATGAAACATCTGGTATAAAGCAGTTCAACTATTTAAATTATTTAAATGAAGTTAGTGTCCCTCTGAGTTATTGCACACACAATTGTTGTTATTGCACATATGAACAGTTTGGTATTGAGTTTTGTGAATCACACACTGAGGGAGGAGTTATAGAGTTTGATGGCCACAGGTAAGAATGATTTCCTGTGGCGCTCTGTGGTGTATTTTGGTAGAATGAGTCTTGCACTGAATGAGCTCCTGTGTCTCATCATCGTGTCATAGAGGTGGTGGGAGCCATTGTCCATAATGGCCTGCAGCTTTGACAGCGTCCTCCTCTCCGACACGGCCGTCAGCAAGTCCGGCTCCACACCCACAACATCGCCGGCCTTGCGGATCAATTTGTTGAGTCTGTTGGCGTCTGCCACCCTCAGCCTGCTTCCCCAGCATGCAACAGCATAGAGTATAGCACTAGCCACCACAGACTCATAGAAGATCCAGAGCATAGTCCGGCAGATGTTGAAGGACCTCAGGCGCCTCCGAAAATAGAGACGACTTTGGCCCTTCCTGTAGAGGGGGTAAGTGTTCTTAGCCCAGTCCAGTTTATTGTCAATATATACAACCAGATATTTGTAATCATCCACCGTGTCCACACTGACCCCCCTGATGGACACAGGGGTCACCGGTGTCTTGTCCTACCTCAGGTTCACCACCAGTTCCTTTGTCTTTGTCACATTGAGCTGCAGGTGGTTCAGCTCGCCCATGCGACAAAGTCCTTCACCGTCGCCCTGTACTCATCCTCAACTCCCTTGCTGATACATCCAACTATTGCAGAGTCATCAGAAAATTTCTGAAGGTGGCAAGTCTCTGTGCAGTAGCTGAAGTCTGTGGTGTAGAGGGTGAAGAGGAAGGGAGAGAGGACAGTTCCTTGTGGAACTCCAGTGTTGCTGACCACTCTGTCCGACACACAGTGCTGCAGGCGTACATACTGTGGTCTGCCAGTCAAGTAGTCAACAATCCAGGACACAAGGGGGGCATCTACCTGCATCACTGTTAGCTTATCACCCAGAAGAGCGGGCCAGATGGTGTTAAATATACTGGAGAAGTCAAAAAGCATGACTTCAACTTTGAAGGTGTAGAAAAATATCCTTGCAGATTTCTTGGAAAACCTGGAAGCAAGCCTTTCAAAAAGAATGGCAACTGTAATAAAAGTGAAGAGTGGACGCACTAAATATTGAAAGAAATAGTTTGTTGTTTTCTGCTTGTTTTTCTGATGCAAAATGCAAATAATGTCATGTTACATGTTTTGTAATCATGGGCAACTTATGCTCTGGCTTCTAATCAAACTCACCAACAAACTCATAGAGACAACCAAAAACTCAATAAAGATGCTTATTTGTTTTAGCTAAATAATATACTGAATTCAGAGGATCAAAATGTAGTTTTGCAAATGAATAAATATTTCAACTGTTCACGTTGGTCTCCAGCCCTCTGTCACAATGATGACATTGAAGGCCTAGTCGTGTTGGAGAATCAGAGAGGGTGAGAGATGAGGTCAACTGTACAGTTCTGTCTTTATGTTATGCAAGCCCTTCTCACCCTCAGTTTGCAAACTGGGACTTCTGGCATTGTCCCTTAACAAAGTGCTCATCAGTTATTGACCCAAACCTCTGTGTCACTCAGCAAAGAGGCGCACACAGAGTGACGTGTGACTGCTCCTTCCCTTTGCGCGAAACAAAAGTCTTGGCTATCAAAGAAACTCGACACTGGCCAAAAACAATGCATGCAGTTAATGAGGTAAACATGCCTGACAGTGAAACGCACTGGCGCTGTAACTGCACTCCGGTAGCCAAATTCCCATCCAAGAGGGAAAACCAGATCTACTGTGTTTCCGTTCTTGTCCTGGATTCCACGTAATCCAAGGCCCTTTCTAAGAATCTAAGGATACTGTCTGCTCCGGCCAAACCTGGAGGAATGGGACAGGGTGCTATTATCTGACCATGCAAGGCAGGGATATGTCTAAATCTATGTGGTTTCTCAATTGCTGACTATTGTAATTGCTGCAACTGAGCGCTGAGGGAAATGTCATGGTGCATGTTATTTCTCCTTTCTGGCTTGGTTTTGCTGACAAACTCACAGAATTAGAATAAGTGCAGCCAATCACAGATTTACTTATTAGTGCTTATCTACAAATGGCCTCTAGCAAAAATCCTATTTAATGAGAAGTTGCAGTGGCTGCTCAAGTTTGAGAGCTTTATGATTTTGAAATGATATTTCTTTTGTATGTAGAAAATAACTGCAGCAACATAGACCAGTTCAGTAATTTATCATTTGAAACAGGAATCCCAATGTTATGTAGTGATTCTAAACAAAGTGCTCATTGATTTGAGGCAAGGGGTGGCCTGGGGGGGCCTAGGTCCTCTAAATTGTTTAATCAGAGTGCAAGATGAATTACATTTCATGACATTTTTACTGACATAGAAAGATTTTTTTAAACAGTCTGAACTAAAAAGTCACTGAGTTTTTACATCCTCATCCCTTTTTTCCAAGTTTAATAACAGAGACTGAAAAAAGTCAGCCACTGGTCATGTACCGTTGCTGTTTCCCACTGCATTCGACTTTTTTTCAATGGCAACATGAAAAAACACAACACTGGCCTACAGCGAGGCTGACTGTGGTAAAGAATATAAAGTTGAAGACAGCAAAAAATGAACCTTTCATAACCTTTTCAATGTATGCCTAATGCTGTGAAAGGTAGGTGTATGGTGAATTGCTGTGACATACTGTCAGCTGTTATGGTATGAGACACACAAATATAAGGTCCACAATTTGTGCAAATGAAATTCTGAGTTCACCCGTGACTTAAATGGGATTTTATAAAGCTTCTCTAACCTAGCCACACATTTGTGTTCCCAAACCAAACAAAATGTCTAGGTTGAATAAACTAATAATATTCATACAACAGTCTTATAATGAGACACATCAAATACAGCTAGGTCCACAAATATTTTTGTCACAACATATTGTTAATGAATTAAATAATTAATAATGACCTCCATGTGCAGACTTTCAACTTTAATTTGAGAGTATTCATGTCTCAAGGGATAAAGGGATGTAGGCATTACAATCATTTTCATAGCCCTCATTTGTACTGGCTCAAATGTAACAGGGCAGATTATCATAATCATAAATTTGTCATTTTTAATACTTTGTTGCAAATCCTTTGCAGTCAATGACTGCCTGAAATGTGGAACCTATAGACAGCACCAAATGTATGCTTGATTGGATTGAGGTCAGGTGACTGACTAGGCTGTTGCAGAGCTTTTTACTTCATTGTCAAAAATGTTTTGTTTCATGATGTGCTTGTCCTTCTGCAGTCACACCACCAATAAAAACAACCAGTTCCATTGGCACTCATATATACCCATGGCATGACACTACCTCCGCCATGCATGGCAGATGTATTGTTATGCTTTTGATTATAATAAAGAGCTTTTTTTTCTCTATACCTTTCTCTTGTCATCCTTCTAGTACAAGCTGATCTTGTCACATCTGTCCATAAAATGTTGTTCCAGAACTATACAGGCTTTTTTAGATGTTTTTTTAGATGTCTTCTTTTTGAGGCTTACCAATGGTTTTCATCATGTTGTAAATGCTGTATTTACTCTTGGAAGTCTTTTCTTGATTTTTGAGTTTAACACAGATACACTGACCCCCTGGAGATTGTTCTTCATCTGGCCAACTACTGTGGTTTTCTTTCACAAGGCAAATATTTCTTCTGTCATCTACCACAGTTGTTTTCTGTGGTCTTAGTTTTTTTGTGTATGTATGAGCTTCTTCTTAGGCTGCAGCAAATAGTTGATTATTAACTCTCTGATTTGTTTTGATTTGTTCACCTAATTGTAGCATGGAAAAACAAACATACATGGCCATGGAACAGTGTGGTCTTTGAACCCTTGAAAATGGAGTGCTTAGCATAAAAATGGTTAGAATTGCTCACCCAATTTGATTTTAAATACCTTTAAACCTGAAACTCAGCACTTTGGGCTTGTATTCACTTCATTAACTATTACTTTGTCCAAATATTTATAGACCTGGCTGTATACTGACTCCAGTTGCCAATGTATATTTTATTATTAGTTGATGGATAGCATGTGTGTAAGGATTAGAGGAGATCAACTGGAATACAAAACTAACAGGAGTCAATGTTCATGGCTTTTGATAGAAAAGGCCCAACACTGGAAATTGATTATTAAAAAAGTCAACTTTAATACCGTCTAAGAATGAACAAGTGAACAATTGACATTTTTTTTCTGGTTAATTTTTAATACTTTTGTACAAAATTCACAGTTTAAGTGATTCATAAAGAAACTGGAATAAATACTCCAATTTATAATAATAATGGAAAACAAACAACAAGCCAAAAAAACAAATAAAAAAGAGCAACAGATGTAAGGGAACAAACAAAAATATACTAACAATGACTTCTAGGGTCCTTGAATTTAAAATAAACCTACCGGTCTCTTTAACAAAGGTCAATTTAATAACAGAGGTGTGGACATTATGAGTGTTAAGGGAGGAGACCTATTGCTTGGAGCTGGCTAATGTAGCCAGATAATAGAAACGACAAACACATGAAAATTCTCATGCAAAAAGAGATTCAAACTGAATGATGCATGGATGAAGTGAATCAATGGGAAACAGTAAGACAAGAAAAGCACTACCATGCAATGCAGTAGCGCTTATCAGAGTCCGCTTGGCAACTCAATCACTCTGCCGTGACTGGCAGCTGACTCTCTCTAGAGCTACTTAGAATGGATTTTACACTCACTGGCAGCAAGCAGGGAATGGTGAGCTTTGTGAATGTGGCTCAGATTGGGAACAAATACCCTGGCTTGAAGGACCAGGTCATGGCCGTATGGATATTACTCATGGCCGAAGTCACTCTTATAAAGTCTATGAAGTAAGATAAATGGAGTGCTTGTGACTAAGGCACATCAAAAAACTGTCTGAAAGGTATAAAACTGTACATGTTTCTGTTCTTGTCTTTGTGAACTACACCATAGCAAAAGAACTCAATTCAGTTGATAAAGGGGCTACCAAAAGCTAAGAATTTCCTAAAATGTTTATCGGCAATTTATATGCAAACAGTCATTGCGAATTGAATGATCCTTCAAAAAAAAAAAACATTATATAAAACAATTAAACAACACAAGAACAAATACACACATTGGCATCAGGTCACTATGAATGGATTACATCAGTGGTCCTATAGCATCTCTATGTACAATGAGCTATATCAAAGCTACTCTGGCTTGGTGATGTTGTTGTTGTTGCTGTTGATGTCATTGTTGTTGTGATTGAGAATGCTCAGGCCGTTCTGTTTCCTGAGTGCACGAGGTATCACTTTCTTCTTCAAGAAGAGTCTCTGGAGAAACTTGTCGCTGAGGGTTATGGGGAAGTTGCTGTGAATGAAGTACATGAGGCCCACACCTGGTCCGGCATAGTAGCGGGCCTGAGGGTACGGCGACAGCAGTGCCTCCACGATGGTGTTGATGACAGGGCTCAGGTCCTCGTTGGCTGTTTTGGCATGGCTCTGGAAGAGCTCCTTGGTCTCCAATATGTATTCCTCGCCATACTCTTCTAAAAGGCTCGGGGAGAGGTTCTGCATCAGGTCCTGGTGCTGTTTCTCCCAGTACACTGTGTTACTACTCTGACCTGTGAAGAGCAAATGAGGGTTTAATAACCAGTTTGGTATTTTCTTACATGTTAAATTCAGCAAATATGCAGTAATTGTGTGTTAAAATGTTGAGAAGTGTGTTCTCTGTAGAGGAATTTATTTTCAATTAGAAAGCATGCAATTTGACCAGGGTGCATATGTCTGTAAATGATGTCTTTCAAGTAGTCAATTCAGATTGACATGTGAACCCTTAGTGGCCTAGAGTAAGTAATGCTGTTTGTCTATAGTCAGTTTATTTTAGATATTTGCATGTAATCACATAATAACAATCCCAAACTTAGATAATTACATTATCTATAGTCTGTAGCTACTGTTACATGTAAAACCTTTGGCACCCTGGTCGAATGACACGTTTTGTTGATTTTCTGTGTAAAAATAAGTACAACAACCCCGTCAAGATGCTTGCCCATGTTTGAATGGCTCATCTATCTTAGTGTCCTCAACCAAAAAACAGCAGTAAAGCAGAATGTTCTATTACTTTCACACATAACTGCTATTGTGTCATGCATTAGCAGAACTGGCATGGAGTTGTAAGCTGTGTGCCAGCATAATGGGGGGATGCTTGGTTGGAAGGATCAGGGGTGAATTAATTAAGAGGAATGTAAACACAGGTCGGGGCACACTTTATCCTGCTATTTCTCCAGTAATCCTCCAGAACTGCTTTTGGCAGCCAGGCCTGCTAAATTAGCGCTTGAACAAAGGGTGAAGTTTTTTAGCTAGCAACTGTACCGAACAGCCATGCAGCCAGAATGTAAACAAGCTTATCAATTAAGAGAGCCGTACTAAAATGTCTGTTTTGTTTATAATATCTAATCCAGATGTAATCTCTACATGCCAGAACTTCTCGAAGGTTTTGAAAACAGTACACAGCTCTGTTAATTTCTCTTGGCTGTGAATGGGAATGTTTATTGGAGCACCTGTTAAGCATTAATGAAGCTGTTATGGAGGCAGGGAACCCTCATGTCTAATTTTTAGTTACATTTTACTCTAATCAACATGCTTGTATTTAAACTCTGTAAGTATTTTGACATGGGGTGGGGGGTTCTTTGATGAACTCAGAATGCAGCCTCAGGCTAGCTCATGCTGCCTCTGCTAGCACTACACTATGATGCTTGCTGTAGAAACACAATGCTGAACCTAGCCCAGCCCTTCAAAATATGAGTCCTTGGTAAATAAACCGATATAACACTTCCTAACAAAGTTTCATCAACCAATCATGTTTGGATTTCCAAAGGGTGGGGCCAATTGTGAGGGGAAAAAATGTCGCTCTATGACTTCTGAATGTCCTAGATATGTCACTGAATACAAATGCTAGCCTGATCAATGCATTTCAGTTAAATTTTAGAAATGGCAAACTACAGCAGCTCTATGCCATTTACTGAAAGAGTCACTGTAAAATCTTTACAAGCTATAATAATTTCTTTTACAGCTCAAAACATGAAACGTCCTTCCGTACTTTAAATGTTTGTATTTAATATTGAATAGCAAACGTGTGTATGTGAAATGCTGTTTACTAGAATCCATTAGGGGTGCTAGCAGAAATTAGCATTATCATAGAGGTGTATTGATTTATGGCCTAAACTGAAGGCCTAGCTCTTCCAGTGTCAAATGGGTAAATGGTTACCCATTTTATGTGAATGCCATTAAGAAGGACATGTGAAGCACAAGGTAAAGAACCAACATCACTTTTTATGCCATTTCCAATTAATACAATTGGTGTACTTTAGGTTCTACACATGTTCAGAACTGTTTTCTGACCTGTCTTGAAGGCAGAGGGTAAAATGGTGGACACTTTGACTCCCCACGGCTCCAGTTCATGACGGAGAGTGTTGGTGAAGAGATTCAGTGCAGCCTTTGAAGCCCCGTAAGATGCCAAACACGGGAAAGGCAGCTCACCTGCACACAATGGACGAGAATGAGAGTTAGTGATGTAAGGTGGGGTGGATAGGGGAAAATGTGCTATAATGTCTATAATCAATCGCAGCATGTAATATACCATTACATTAGCTATTTATATACATTTACATAGTATATAATAAACTAGTACAAAAAGTGTATCTAATGTCCAAATACACACTGGAAATGTGTTATTATTGCAAAGTGGATATGCAGTGTTACCAACTGCCATTAGCTTATTTTTCCTTTATTAACAGCCCAGGTGATACATTACATAAGGGACTATTACATAAAAACAGTTTTGAGATCTGATGTGCAAATACATACTGGCT